>NC_064848.1:178702232-178859732 GCF_024139225.1 Suncus etruscus
TTTCTTCCTTTATTCTTCCTCTTTTCAAAAAATAACTTGAGAGAATCTGCAATAAAACAACAGTGGAAAATATATAATATTAAAGAAGATGCAAATATATTAGTTATGAGCTTCCTGAATTAATGGTGAAAAATCTCAATGTTGTCATTTTCTAATAAAGTATACAAGAACAGTTCTGTTTATCATAGAAATATTTACGCAATAATTTTCTTGCACTGATTTTTGTAGGGAGCCAGATTCTCCCTCACAGCCTTAGCATAAGCACAGCCATCTTGTAGCAAACTGCCATTTTCTAACAGGCCTGTCCTTTAATTGAGCTATACATTGTGTACGTGCCAACTGACCATGAGTTGACGCAGATCAAAAGAACCATAAGGTCATACTCTTCTGGCTCAGGAAATTCAGATCTATAGATAGAGCATTTGATGTGATAATAGGATGTTCCTCAAGAAACTTGTATCAAATTAACAGCACATGCCAAACCTTTTGAACTGCATGCTTGACAAATGCATGCTTGACAAATGTTTGCATTGTCCCCTCCTCGCTTTGTGTAAAATCTATATAAGTCATGGGCATTTCAAAAATAAATTGACACCAATAATCAGAATCCTTGGTGGTCCCCTTTTTCCCACCCATTTCTTTTACAGGTGCAGACCCTTTTCCACGACCACGGATAAACTGAAGCTGCAGGCCTGCACAGGTTGTACATTTGTTATGATTTATATTATATGCATTCCACTAGGTAGGGTTTTTCTAAAGCAGTTTTGCAAGATATAACAAAATTTTGGTCCTCAATAAGAATAGGGTAATGTTAAATGGCCTATTAACGCATTTCTGCAGAAAACTAATATAAAAATCCTTGCACAAAGCTTTTCTGGCTTAATTAGTTTGATTCACAGATAGAGCTTAGAAGATTAGGGGAAAATGAAAACTTAACAAGTATTGGGGATGGAGAGATAGTAGATCAGGTAAGACACTTGCCCTTGCAACACACCTAATTATGAATCTGTATCAGGCATCCCTTATGTTCCCTGAGTACCACCAGGAGTAATTCCTGAGTTTAGGAGTAACCTCGAGCATCGATAAATGTACCCCAAAACAAACAAACACATCCCCTAAACAACAGTTATCTCATTTTCATTCTCTAGAATGTCAGTTTGGTGTAAGAGAGTTAGGATATTAGGTTGATAGAAAATCATAATTTTCTTAAGTTATATATTAAAAACTTGGTTATATATTACTTAAATTATTTATTAAGTTAAATTTTTTTTTTTTTTTTTGGTTTTTGGGCCACACCCGGTAACGCTCAGGGGTTACTCCTGGCTATGCGCTCAGAAGTTGCTCCTGGCTTGGGGGACCATATGGGACGCTGGGGGATCGAACCGCGGTCCGTCCAAGGCTAGCACAGGCAAGGCAGGCACCTTACCTCTTGCGCCACCACCCGGCCCCAAAACCATGTTTCTTTTTTTTTTTTTTTTTTGGTCTTTGGGTCACACCTGGCGGTGCTCAGCGGTTACTCCTGGCTGTCTGCTCAGAAATAGCTCCTGGCAGGCACGGGGGACCATATGGGACACCGGGATTCGAACCAGCCACCTTTGGTCCTGGATCGGCTGCTTGCAAGGCAAACGCCACTGTGCTATCTCTCCGGGCCCAAGTTAAAGTATTAATATATATTACATTAGATATTAAGATACCTATTAAATATTGTTATCTATTAAAGTATACTTGAGTAATTTATATAGAGGTGCAGAAACCAAAGAGTTACATCTTGCTAGAAAAATTATGGAACCTAACTTGCACTTCAACCCTAAGTATAAACTTTAATACCAACGGTTTTGAATAAAAACAGCCTTTAATTAAAGAGATATTGGTTAGGTTTTGAAAGACCCTATCCCAGCATGATCTTTTCTATTAACAGAGTTTATTTGAAAAAAATTAGGAAGACTAATTTAGTATGCCTTTTTTTTTTTTTTTTTTTGACGCTCAGGGTTACTCCATTGACTCTGTGCTCAGAAATTGGTCCTAGTTTAGGGGGCTATATGGGGGGCTATATGCCAGGGGATAGAATGGCAGTCTGTTCTAGATTAGTGGGTGCAAGGCAAATGCCCTACCACTTGTGCCCCCACTCTGGCTCTTAGCATGACTTATTTAGAGATAATTGACCCAGAGAGTATATCTAATTTGTATCATCAAAGGTTATTTCTATTTAATTTTTTGTTGTTATTATTTTGGGACCACACCAGGCAGACTCAAAGCCACTGCTTATATGTTAAACCAGTTGGTTATATTTCCTTCCTATTCCTTTCTGCCAAATTCTAAAAGCATACTACAGATGCTTGAGTATTTTTCTCATCTGGGTTCTTGCTTGTTCCTGATGTAGTCTGACTTACATAATTTACTCCTGATCTCAACATTTTGACTCCTTCCTTCAGTCTCTATTTTCTAAAACTTTTAAGTTCTCATTTTTGTTTCATTAGCTTCCTACTTTTGGCTATGTGCAGTAGATTTTGACTTTTGTACATATTTTGTCATTTCATCCAGTTTTACATATGTTGTCACACTACAGTTCACCATTTTTAGAAAAACCCTATTACTGAGTCTTTGATTATTAAGCCAAC
Organism: Suncus etruscus; assembly: GCF_024139225.1. NCBI lineage: Eukaryota > Metazoa > Chordata > Mammalia > Eulipotyphla > Soricidae > Suncus > Suncus etruscus. The sequence goes on from NC_064848.1 coordinate 178,704,851, forward strand.
TAGTTTAGAGAGGTATACGAACAAATACGAACAAATTGAACACATTTATTTTTTTTTTATTTGGAGGGGGGGGTGCACATTTGGCTGTGTTCAAAGCTTACTCCTGCTCTTCACTCAAGAACTCCTAGTGCAGCCTTGGGAACCTAGATGGGGTGCTAAGAATTGGATCTGTGTCAGCTGTGTGCAATTCAAGCATCCTAACTGCTCCCAGTTCTTCTAAACTTTACTTCTTGTTTGTTGTTTTATGGATCACTACTTGTGTTCAGCGGCTTATTTCTGGCTCTGTGCTCCAGTAATCATTTCTAAAGCATGCGTCATGGGACATATATGGAGCGGGGGTTGAAAATGAGAAGGCAAGCATCTTAAGTCTGTGCTATTCTCCATCCTCTAGAAGTGACTAACTCTTTTATTTTATTTATTTATTTATTTTGGTGTGTGATATTTTGCAGGGAGAAGGCAACACACCTGGCCTTAATAGAGATGCCTTCTGGGCTTTGGTGCTCAAAGATAGTTCCTGCAGAATTTCTGAGATCATATTTGTGTCAGGGGATTGAATCTGGCTTAGTTGCTCCTGTCAAGGCAAGCCCCTTACCTGCTGTTTCTAATCACTCTAAAGACCTTGACTTTAATTCTTATAGACATCCTCCATTAGGTAATTTGAGGGGACAAATTGTACACAAGGATGAATCTATAATCTAATTATGATCTATAATCTGTCATAAAAACAATGACTCTATATCTGCTCTTATAAAAAGTATAGTATTATTGGATTTTGAATATGTTCCAAAGGTGATGCGAAAAATAATCTGAAGCCAAATAATCTGATTACATTGCTTTGCAAGGAGTTGGAAAAAAAGTGTTTTCTAGGAATATTCCTTATTTTTGGGAGGGCGTTTGGGTTTTTGGGGCCACACCCGGTGACATTCAGGGGTTACTCCTGGCTATGGGCGCTTGGAAATCGCTCCTGACTTGGGGGAACCATATGGGAATGGCCGGGGGATCGAACTGCGGTCCATCTTAGGCTAGCATGCGCAAAGCAGACTCCTTACTGCTTATCCACTGCTCCAGCCCCTCTAGGAAATATTCTTAAAGCGTTGTGTCATTGTATATCCCACATTGGATGAATTTGAATTTACTATTTCATAAATTTACTATTTTATATTTCTTTTTTTTCTTTTTTTTTGTTATTTAAACACCATTGATTACATACATGATTGTGTTTGGGGTTTCAGTCATAAAAGGGAACACAGCACCCATCACCAGTGCAACATTCCCATCACCCAAGTCCCAAATCTCCCTCCTCCCCACACCAACCCCCCGCCCTGTACTCTAAACAGGCTCTACTATTTTATATTTCATCAGGATTTCTGCATGCTTTCGATGCAATTACATATCAATAGATTATAAAGTTAGGACATTCAGAGTTTAAATTATCTATAACATTACTGAAATAGAAAACATTTATAACTTTTGTAAGTTTTTTATTTCTAAGCAGATCTATAATAACTGGTAATTTGATTTCTGTAGATAGACTATATTGATGTACAATATGATTTGGGTCATCGAATTGATCAGGCAGTTTTGAGTCATTGACAAAAGTTGAATGAATCTATGAGTGGCTTTTTGTTTTGGGGCCACACGTAGCGGCACTCAGCTTGGAGAGGGTGGCTTTTTGTTTTGGGGCCACACTAGCTGAACTCAGCTTGGAGACCAAATGAATGCCAGAGACTGAACCCGGGTTGGTTGCATTAAGGCAAATGCCCTACCTGCTTTGCTACCCTCTGTGTTATTGCTCTGCCTCTAATGAGTAGCTTTTTCTTTTTTATGGTTAATATCTTTAAGCATTTGCCTTAACTATGAGTAACTTATTTTTATTTATTTTTAATTTTTTGTTGGTTTTTTTTTTTTGGGGGGGTTACCCCTGATGATGCTTAGGGATTACTCCTGGCTCTGCACTCAGAAATAGCTCCTGGCTTGGGGGACCATATGGGACGCTGAGGATCGAACCGCGGTCCATCCTAGGCTAGCCAGTGCAAGGGCAGCCTCCTTACCGCTGCAGGCCACCACTCCGGCCCCTATGAGTAACTTTTGAAAGTAGATTTTACTCCCTGAAATTTCAGGGTATCTGATTAGAAGGGAACCTGGGTTTTCTTTTCTGTGCCAAGGGTAAAGTTCTGACATGATTAAAGTGATTGAGAAAAAATGGAGAATTAGTATCTTGCTCTTCACTAGCTAGGGCTAAACTGGTAGCCAAAAGGCTTTGCATGGCAGATGGCTCAGGTCATTTTCCAGCAGCTTATGGTCCACATGGACCCTGAACATTGCTTGGTGTAGTTCCCCACAGACAAAAATGAACAAACAAAAACCCACAGTAAAGGGTGTTCATGTTCGTTTTTGTGTTTTAAACATGTGCCCGAGGGTGTCCAGACCAGGTTACTTAGAGGTGCCCTCTGGCGGCTACGTGTATGGTGTCCTTTCCTCGTTAGTCCAGGAGAGACTGGGGAAGGTGCACACAGTTTCCTGAGACTATTTCTACTAGGTTGGTGTCCAGTGACACTCTACTTCCTCCCGCCACCACTTATGCAAGCAAACAAGCCCTCATAAGCAATTAGACCTATAAGCCTCCATTCCTAGGAAGCCTATGCTCTCCTAATGAGTTGCTTCTCCACGGGGTCAGGGTCAAGGTGAAGCTACAAGGCAGCTGCCGTCTTGCCCTTTACGAACTCCTTTCTTAATTATTTATAGCTTTCTGGTTCTTCTGTGTGTGAGCTTTGTTGATGTTTAAACATCAACAAAGATATTTTGGTAGCTTGTTTCTTGGGCATATGTTGTAAAATCGGGCTTCCCTGTATTTGGTTCAAATAAAGCACCCAGGTAGCATGTCCAGATGCCAAATTGCTTTCTTTTTGGAGGGTGGATAGACGTGGCATGGAATTGAGCCTCAAGTTTCTTTTTGACTATGGGTTGAGTTGCCTTTTTGGACAAGATTGTGCATCAGTCTTTCCTATCCCTCGTGTGTGTGTGTGTGTGTGTGTGTGTGTTTTGACAGGTAGGCAGGAGCCATTCTGGTTTTTGCTGTTTATAGTGGAAATAGTTTCTTATGTAGTTAAAAAAAATTACTATGTCTGTGTAGTGTAGAGTTTTTATCCCCACTTGAATTAGAACTGTTTACCCGAGTTGAGAAACATATCCCAGATCACCTGTGGTCCCAAATAATCAATATGAAGCTGACATTATCTCAGTCTTCCCTAAATTCAGAGAGATAAATATGCTACTGGATTATTTGACCATTCTTTTATCCATGTGTATTGCTTGGTGATACAACTAGTCATGCCATTAAGAGAGAAGATTTTAGAGATAAGTACAATCAGAATGTACTTCTTAGTGAAAAATTAGTTCAGGGCTAGATTTAAAATATATGTATATATACATATATATAAAAGAACATTTCTATTCTTTTAGGCTGTTGCATCTCTTCAGTAATTTTACAAAATGAATTTAAAAGGTACTTTATTTTTTTGGAGTACTTCCAAGGGTTATTAGTCCCTAGGGATGTACTGAGTGGAAAGAGGAAGTATTGATCACCCACAAATCTTCCAGATAAATGACTCCCTGTGGACCAAATTGGACTAGGACTTGTGTGTGTGTGGTGTGTGTGTGTGTGTTGTGTGTTTGTGCCATAACTGGTTGTTGGTTCTCAGTGCTTTATTTTGACTTTGCACACAGGGACCTACACTCCTATTGGGCTTGGAGGACTATATGAGGTACGAGATTCCAGGGATCAAACCCAGGCTAGCTTCTTGCAAACAAAAGCCCTATTTACCCATTGAACCATCTCAGCTCCCATCATAGGGCTTTTTTTACTCCTCCCTCCATTTTGCTCAGGAATTCTGTTACGTTGCAGGTCTGGCCTTGATTATTTTCTCTCTGAAAGCTTGGTATAGAGACACCTGACTTGGTGGGAGAGAACTTCATGTATGCTTCTCTTTCTATCATTTATGTTAGACTCTGCTTTCAGATTCTCCAGAAGATAGCTATGAAAAGTACTGAAGAGGTAGCGTAGTGGAGTGATAGCACAGGCAGTTGGGCAGTTGCTTTTCATCCAGTGGACCTGGGTTCAATCTCCAGCATTCCATATTGTTTCCTGATCTTGCCAGTAGTGAATCCTGTGCACCATGAAATGTGTCCAAACTCCCACCAAAAACAAAAATACTGATGAACGAATTTGGTTTTTAACAAGGCAAAGAAAGGTTTGGGAGTTCTGACTAGGGTAAAAGGCATCTTCCAACGTTTACTGATGAGTCAGACTTTGGGCATGCTTAAATTGCTCAGTGCTGTTGCTAAGTAGTTGCCTGGCCAGTTAAGATCATAGCTGGGTCCAGAGCGGTGGCACAGGGTGTAAGGCATCTGCCTCGCACATGCTAACCCAGGATGGGCTGCGGTTTGATCCCCCAGCATCCCATATGGTCCTCCAAGCCAGGGGCAATTTCTGAGTGTAGAGCCAAGGGAGTAACCCCTGAGTGTCACCGGTGTGGCCTCAACCCCCCCCCCAAAAAAAAAAAAACAAAATAAGAAAAAGAAAATATGCTTATGTGTGATAGCACAACTGTAAGGCATTTACCTTGTATGCAGACGACCTGAAACCCAGATTCGATCCCTGGCATCTCTTTTAGTCCCCAGAGCCTGCAAGGAGCAATTTGTGAGTCATGAATAACCCCTGAGCACTGCTGTCAGGTGTGGCTTCCAAACAAACAACAACAACAACAACACAAAGAGCTGAGTTATGGAGGGAGGTAAGAGACCTGGGATAATTATCCCCATAATGAAAGCTATACTGTAGTTCTGGTTGAGACACTAATGGTTGAGGTCCACTAGAGAACAAAGAGAAGGAAAGTTTATTCCAGAAAGAAGAGAGAGCATAACCGTACCATAAACATGGTAATATTTCCTCCTTTCCTCTCCCACAGCCCTCACCTCCAGGATGAGAGGGAAGTTTATATTATGAGGTTAGAAAAGTGAGGCAAGGTATTAACACTGTATTAACATATCAGACGAGCTATATTCTATGAGGTGTTTTATAAAGAGGAGTGATCTAAATGGATTAGACATGATATTTGATATATAGTTATAGCAACTCTGAGAGCTTTTACCATCTCTGGTGGGGGATTGAGTTATGGGTATGTAGAATCTTTGAGATTAGTGGTGAAAAATTTATCCAAAGCCTGGCTGAAGATGCCAAAGGTCAGCATTAAGCGTTAAAACATTAAAACCGTTTTTAAAATAGTTTTTGGGAAAATCAATTATAAATTTTCAGAAATTAAAAATACTGAATAGAAGTTCCAAGTATATCTCATTTATTTGGTTTTAGTAATATCATACAAACTCTTGTAGAACAATATCATAATAGGAAATTGTGGTACTCTACACATGGAATACTATGCAGTTTGTTAGAAAAAGAGGTGAAGTCACAAAAATTTGCTGATATATGGATGATATGAAGACTATTATGTTGAGTGAAATAAGTTGAGAGGGAGAAAGATAAACAAAGTCTTATACAACTATCATGACAATGATAGAGAGAGAAATGCAATGCTTGTCTGTAAGACAGGCAGGGGATGGGGAGTGGCGATATGGGGGACAGATGGTGGTGAGAAAGTTGCACTGGTGAAGGGTGTGTGGTGCGATTATATGGCTGAACGACCAATTAGAAACATGTTTGTAATCATGGTGCTTAAATAAAAAGTTATATTTATTTATTTATTTTTTGGTTTTTGGGTCACACCCGGCAGCGCTCAGAGGTTACTTCTGACTCTACACTAAGAAATTGCTCCTGGAAGGCTCAGGGACCATATGGAATGCTGGGTTTCAAACCATTGTCCTTCTGCATGCAAGGCAAACGCCTTACCTCCATGCTATCTCTCCAGCTCCAGAAGTTATATTATTAAAAAATACTGGAAATTGGAATTGGTACTAATCTGTAGAGCATATTTAGTTTTCAGTTCCTATGCATGGGAGTGTATGTGTATGTATTGTTCTAAGTAATTTTTAATCACATCTAGATTTTTAGCATCATTGCAACCAACTGCCAAGTGGCTTTCTCATCTCAAAGATTTTTATTCCACCCCTTTACATTTATTACTAAGTTGTCCCATATTCTATAGTCTGTTTCTGACTCTTGAAACACACTAGTCAGTTTTCCATTTCTACAACTTTGTTTTTTGAGAATGTTTATAGAAATGGAATTGCAGATGTGAAATCTTGGAAATTGGCTTCTTTCTCCATCCCTTAATGAATGGCTTTTGAGATTCATCCAAGTTGTCTTGGTATATCAACAAAAGTGATGAGTAATTGTAAAGAGTTCACAAAGGCTTTTTCTATTCCTTTAATGCCTCAGGTAACAATTTTAGTGTTTGCAAAGAGACCTTAGAACAGAGGCCAAAGAAAGTTGAGAGGTGGTGGCTTAAGTATCTAAATAATATCTGCTCTAGATTCAGAAGGGATAAATTAGTCACTCAGGCCTTGGGATCCACAGAAATTGGAGTGACTGTCATTAGCCACATCACTGTGATACAGCTCCACTGGAAATAATGGTGGAGTGCAAGTGAATTTAGTCAGTCACTTTAAATCTCACCTATGGGAACAAGTAGCCAATCAAAATAGATAATGGGATGTCTGGGGTTGAGAGATAGCAGCAGATAGTGCAGCGAGAAAAAAGAAGGGCCTGAGCATCACGTCACTTTTTTCCTGCAAACTATTTTTTTTAAATTTTTATTGTTATTATAATGGGCCTTACATATCTCTCACAGTAGTATTTTTTAGGCTCATATTAACATTGATGAATCAGGGGATATACCCATCTCCAAAATTGTCCCCCCTCACCCCATCACCAGTTCCCTTTCTGCAACCCATAATATCCCACCATCACCCCCAGCCTTCTAGAGTAGGTGGACCCCACTTTTGTTTAGCTTACTATTAGTGGTCATACTATTCTGTTTGGTCCTGGTACCCTCCCTTATTCTACCCCCTCTATTTAAGAGGCGGAGCTAGATATATTCGGTTATGTGGTTTGTTTTGAAGAAAGAAAAGTAATAGAATGGGGGTACATAAGGAAAAAAAAAAGTCAAATACTTTGAAATGGGCAGAGACCCTTTTCGAGGCTTTCAACCTCAGTTTGAGAGAGGACATGAAAAAGGTAATTGAAACATCACAACTAATACAGAAAAAATATCAAATTAAATATCCAGTGAGCTCTACAGCAATAAAGACAAGCACCACACAATTAGTCTCAGTTCTAAAATTCAAATCATGCCGGAGTGCAAAAAGAAAAAGATAAGATAAAATAAAGTAAAATGAAATGAAATATAAATAAAATGGAGGTATCAACTTCAATATCCACACCAAAATAAAGACGTCAAAAAATCAATCAATCAATAAATAAATGTGTGGAAAGATGATTATTTTGATGTTTTTGTTTCTTTTTCCCCTTGCATAGGCACATTGAGTAGTTGGGGATATTATAGAGGAATTCCCTTGGCCTAGATTGTTACAGGGTTTCTCCCCCTTGAAGTATACTGTCATGGGATTAACCTGTAAGACTCCTTGCATGATCATTTACTCTCCCCTCGGTGCTTTTGTGGTGTATGGAAGACTTCTGCTTCGTCTTGGATGGTAAAATCAGACCTCTGTATCTAGAGATCTTGGTGACTGTGCAGCTCAATGAATGGACGGCTTATGATGGAGTCTTTCTTTGTGGTTCTAGGAGTTCTGCTTCTTCCAGTGTTCATTTTAAATCCATCTTCTGTAATTGGTGTGTCTTGGTCATTATGTTGCTTGTAGGATGGAGCCTGGGATAAAGTCTTTCGTTTATGTTTCTGGAAGACACCGTTCAGTTGCGGTTGTCTCAGTCAGACCTCTGGAGTTGGAGATCTTGTTTGTGTGAATAGATTGTAGACCAAAAGCTAGGCTAGAGCTTTTCCTTGCTTTTATTGTTGTTGGTCCCGGGATGCGTACTGTCGAGTCCTGGTTGTAACAACCAGTCACTTGTATATAGCTATCTTGGCTTTTGCTCAGGTCAAAGGATGACATGTTTTCTGATTTTGTCCTATCGTTGGCTGATGAGGAAGGACAACTTGCTCTTAGATCAAGTTGTTCCCATTTCCTCGTTGTCAGGTTATAAATTTAGAACTGGTGCATGTTGGCATCAGAGCAGCATTATGAATGCCCTGGAAGGGATTTGGTTCCTGGAGCTGTTGTGGAAAACTCTGTCATTTCTATGTCTGGGATCCAGGAGTCAAGGCTGGATGGTTGGTGTCTAGTTCCCTGGAGTCTAAGTTGTTTCCACATGACATACGTTCAGGGTGGGAGATGTCCCTGTGTTGTAAAGAAGTATGAGTTCTTATCCCTAGTAGATAAGAGCTTGTTTTTACACATAAAATTTCCCCTTTGTCTTTGCAGGAAGAAATGGTGCTACATTATATTACTGGTGGATTTTTGGGGGTGGAGAGAGAAGATAACAGAAACACGCCAAAAACTAAAAATATATATGCTCACATATATCTAAAGAAAAAAAGTTTTTTGTTTTTTTTTTTAAAAACGATTGAATAAAAGACGTAATTAAAGGAATAAAGTGGGTTCAGGAGAGATAGCATGCAGACAAGGCGTCTGTCCTTCCTGTAGAAGGACGGTGGCTCAAATCCCGGCATTCCACATGGTCCCCCATGCCCACCAGGGGCAATCTCCAAGCATAGAGCCAGGAGCACCCTCTGAGCGCTGCCTGGAGTTACCCAAAAGAAGCAAAAACAAATCAAATAAAGAAAACAAAAACTAAAACAAAACAAAACCAAAACAAAACAAAACAAAAAACCGGACAAGAATAAAAAAGAAAAGAAGAAAAAGAAAGAAAAAAAATGGAAGAAGTGAAACAGGAGATTATTTTACATTTGGGGAGAAACAGGGTAAGAGGTAGTGTTATTATAGGTCTATACTTTATGATGAAAGTATAGGCTTTCCCATTGTCTTTTGAGATTTCCTTGTGAGGTGTGCGGTGGTCCAGGCAGGGTGTAGGTCTTGGGTAGAGTTCTTGCAGTGGGGGTCCCTTTGGAGCTAGTTCCGGTATCAAGCCACAGTACCCTAGGGAAAGGAATTAAGAGGGGCCACACTGCGTGAGTCAGTTGGGGTATTGGTTGTATTTTCTTGCCGGAGACGGAGGTGAGAGCTTGAGTGGGTGTCTTTTCACTTGGTAGTGTGGTACTGGTCTCGTTGGGGTAGGAGGTCGGTGCTTGATGCCTAATGGATTAAGAACTGAGGGTGAAAAGTTACAATGTCTTGGGGATATCGGGCATGGGATTGAGGGGTGAAGGGATAGTCGGATTTCTGGAGGAGGGGGAGGGAATAATTTATGGGAGGGGTTATATAGGATATAGGTATGGGTTGTTTGTGGTTTAGGTTTGTCCCTTAAGGAGGATTCCTATCTCTGTGTGCTCCTCCCCACATATAAACATATAGAAGTTAGCTTAGGTGTATATTAATGTAGAGAGGTGGGGAGGGCAAGAGGTGCGCTGAGTACAGAAAGATAGGTAAGCATAGTACTTGTAAGGAAAGGAATCTAAAAGATCACCTTTTGGATATGTACAGGTTTCGTGTCTCGAGTACTGACTGCTGTGTTAGTGTGGTCTATCTATATAGGTGTTTACCCTTTGCAGTATTGTCCATAGCACCCTATAAGTCAGCTTTCCTTTCCTATAGAGGAGGTATTAAGAGTAACACATGAATATGAACAGAATTTTCAACTGTTATGTTAAACATAACAGAATTAAGTCACCCAGTATTTTCCAAAGAGAATCACAAATCCCTAAAAATAAAATGTTTAATATGGAAACTACCATTGTGAGGCTTTTATTCAACTTATGATATAAGGTCTTTTTTATATTATTCACAGTCATCCAACACAGGATCATGTTTTCAAAAATGATATCAAATTGCATTTTTTTAGACTAAGAATAAAATAGTCAAGAGAAAGCAAATATTGCAAAATGATACAGGCTTTCAGTAGCTGGGATCTAATTGCACTGTTCTCTTCTTACTACTTTGGATTTTTTAAATCCCTTCATTAGGACATGTCAGCATTAAAAACTATCCTCTGTTCAAATAACTCATGATAGTTCAAATATTGCTATAAAGTTAGTAATTTTTATTTAATCCTACTGATGGCTGTGGGTAGGGAAGTTCATTTTTTAGCATACCCATAACAAAAGAGATGTATCTAGAATTTCAATTGGTTTTAAGTGTTATTCAGAGTAGAAATACTGACTATAGTTTTTTATGTTTCATGACTCCCAAACCAAACAAGAAGTAGAAAAAAAAATGGTTCTCAACCTTGCACAAAAGACCAGAGAAAACTGTACATTTTTAGGGGTGAGGGTGTTGGGAGAGTGGCAAGAGTCCACAATTACCTACAGCCTTAGATGTGTATAACTGGACATTTAATTGTTCAGTAAGTGATGAGTTTATTGAATCTGCTACGACCTCTAGCAGTAGACTGAGGTAGAACCCTTTCTAGGGTTACATTCCATGGTATGTGAAGGATAGACAATGTAGGGATTTAACTTGGGCCCTCATACATGCAAGACATATACTTTGGACTCTGTGTGCTATCCCCACTGAACCCCAGAGGGATTACTTTATTAGGGAATTTCACAAGTATCATTGAAGATGCTGATATAGAATCCTGCTTTTCCTAAATCCATTTGGTCACAGAAATGTTCATCTCATAGACTTTGGAATATCTCACATAATAAGTGATTCATCTAACAATTTATTTAAGAAAGCATCAGATGATCTAGTCTAGATTGTACCAGGTGGTAGTTTTATTAATCTCAATGGAATGAAGAGTCCAAGATTTAGAAGATCAGAAGAAGTTACAAAGAAAATTCATGTTGACATATGGATATGCCAAATAGAAAAATGTAAATACCCCAATCAAATGAATAATCATCATGGTCTTTTATCATTTTTAAAAAATTGTATTGAGGCAGTATCAATGAAAAAATCCTTTTAATTTTTTTAATTAAACATTTTTTTAAATTTAGGGGCCTGGCAAGGTGGCGCTAGAGGTATGGTGTCTGCCTTGCCAGCACTAGCCTAGGACAGATCACGGTTCAATTCCCCGGCGTCCATATGTCCCCCAAGCCAGGAGTGACTTCTGAGCGCATAGCCAGGAGTAACCCCTGAGCGTTATCGGGGTATGGCCCAAAAAACCAAAAAAAAAAAAAAAAATTAAATACATATTAAACTTCAGTCACAATAAATATTACAAAGTTAATTCGTATCCTGATTGGGTTTTTTGGCATACAATATTTTCAGCACCAATTCTCTTCACCAGTCCTGATTTCCTCCACAAATGCCCTCCACACCCTATTTGCCTTCCACTTTTCAGTTTGCTTCCACAATCATGCGCATACTTATTTTAATAGCAGATTTGCTTGCAATAGATCTCTCCTCATATAAAACTCAGTGAATACCTGGTTTTAAGAGGGGTTTTTTTTTTGGGGGGGGGAACACACCTAGGGGTTTACTCCTGGCTATTGTACTCAGAAGATCGCTCCTGGCTTGGGGGGACCATATGGGTGACAACCAGAGAATCGAACTTCAGTCCTTCCTGGGTCAGCAGGGCATGCAAAGCAAATGCCCTACCGCTGTGCTATCACTTTGGCCCTGGTTGAAGAGATTTGGTAAGTTGATAGTAAGTATTCTCTGGTATCATAAGACTGCTGTCTGATTTATCCAACATTTGTAGTACATTTAAATGAACTACCAAATCTATTCAATATGACTCAGTCTTTTAAAAACGTTTATTTTTTAGTTTGTCTTTTGGTGCCTGAGGGTCTTTATTTATGGAGATCATTTATTATTTGTTACTGTAAAGGTAAAAGGTATGGTGATTCAAATAATACATTCTTTATAGTTATTTGGATACCAGCTTTATCTATATTAGATTTTTTAAAGCAAATATTGGCAAAATAAGTTAATTGGAAATTGTAAACATAACTAAAGTTAGAATGAACTTTTTTTTTTATTCTACTACCTTTTTCTTATTTCACCTTTTTCTCTTCTTTTTCTCATAAGTTTCTCTCTCTCTCTTACTCATTCTTTAGGGGAACCCCTCTGTGCCCAGACTTACTCCTGGCTCTGCATTTAGGGATAAACACTTGGTGTGCTTGAGGACCATATGTGGTCACAGGTGGGGTGCTTGGTGCTAGGGATTGAACCTGGGTCAATCATTTGGCAAGGCAAGCCCCCCCACCCCCCGCCCTCTGTACAATCTCTCTGGCCTCATAATTATCCCCTTTTCTTATGATTCTGCATTATGAGTCTCAGTATTGCTGAGATTTTACTGTTTTATCCTCAGAGAATAGTTATAATATGAGGAATAAATATTATCCTAGTTAGGGTTTATTAAATAATTTTATTTTAAAAATATATTTAGCAGAGCTTTAGAAGTTATTGAGTTTAAGTTGGTAGTTGTGTAGGCAAATTCCCTGTTGTCTTCCCAAGCTCCTCAGACTAACATTTCCACAGAGCAAGAGGGAACCCTTCCTTTTCTTTCTTTCTTTCTTTCTTTCTTTCTTTCTTTCTTTCTTTCTTTCTTTCTTTCTTTCTTTTCTTTCTTTCTTTCTTTCTTTCTTTCTTTCTTCTTTCTTTTCTTTCTTTTCTTTTCTTTCTTTCTTTCTTTCTTTTTCTTTCTTTCTTTCTTTTTTTCTTTCTTTCTTTCTTTCTTTCTTTCTTTCTTTCTTTTTCTTTCTTTCTTTCCTTTTTTTCTTTCTTTCTTTATTTCTTTCCTTTTTTCTTCTTTCTTTCTTTCTTTCTTTCTTTCCTTCTCTCGTTCTCACTTTCATTTTCTTTCTTTCTTTCTTTTTCTTTCTTTCTTTCTTTCTCTCTTTCTTTCTTTCTTTTTCTTTCTCTCTCTCTTTCTTTCTTTCTCTCTCTTTCTTTCTCTTCTCTCTTTCTCTGTTCTTCTCTCTTTCTTTTCTTCTCTTTCTTTCTTTCTATTCTTCTTTCTTTCTTTCTTTCTTTCTTTCTTTCTTTCTTTCTTTCTTTCTTTCCTTCTTCTCTTCTTTCTCTCTTTTCTTCTCTCTTTCTTTCTTCTCTTTCTTTCTTTCTCTTTCTCTCTTCTCTCTTCTCTCTCTTTTCTTTCTTTCTTTCTTTCTCTTTCTTTCTTTCTTTCTTTCTTTCTCTTTCTTCTTCTTTCTTTCTTTTCTTCTTTCTTTCTCTTTCTTTCTTTCTTTCTTTTCTTTCTTCTTCTTTCTTTCTTTCTTTCTTTCGTTCTTCTTCGCTTTCTTTCTTTTCTTTCTTCTTCTTTTCTTTCTCTTTCTATTCTTTCTTTTCTTTCTCTTTTCTTCTTTTCTTTCTTTCTTTCTTCTTTCTTTTTGTTTTTTTTTGTGTGTGTGTCACACCAGGCAGTGCTCAGGGGTTTACTCCCACTGGCTCTAGGCTCAGAAATCGCCCCTGGCAGGCACAGGGGACCATTTGGGATGCCGGGATTTCAACCACTGTCCTTCTGCATGAAAGGTAAACGCCTTACCTCCATGCTATCTCTCTGGCCCCAAGGGAACACTTTCTAATAGTTACCACTTCTGATCTCTGTGGGTTTTATTCCTTCTTCAACATATTGTACAGGGATATTCCCTGTTTTTCTAGTCTCCAGGGCCAGGCACTGTTTTTTGGAGGGTGGGAAACAGTTTTATGTTAGCCAGGACTAGCAGGAACCAAGGAAAGAGATCACACAATGATTCTGCAATGTCCTGAAGTCTATAGAACTCTTTCAGAACAAGAGTTCCAAAGGGCAGGAGTAGAGATGAAAATGGGAGACCAATTAGAGATCAGAACCAAAAAAAAAAAAAAATGATATGTAAGAGAAACATGAAGGAGGCAAAGAAGAGGGGTTCCTTAGTGATATAACTGGCCATTGTAAGGTATTGTGGATACCCGAGGCTGTTAAATTCAGGCTGTGCAGTAAGCAGAAACCCAGGTAAATATTGGTTATTTTTCTCATTAAGGGAAAGAGCAAAATGAATATACAATTTCTATCCTCCATCACCTGGGGCATTGGGATTCTGCAGTAAACATACCTATTGTTTGGAACTATATATTAACTTTCTACATATTTGTATACATTTTGTTTGAATGTTGCAACTAGCTCTTTTATTTATTCCCCTAAATTGAAATCTGAGAGCCTGACTGAATATGTTGGGCTAAGTCTAACAGAGGAAAGAGTTAAAATGGATCTGTATTTAAGGTCTAGGCATGAAACTCAGACACCAAATTAAATCTCAGTTCCAAGGTACTTGGTAAAGGCATATATATATCAGGTTACTGTCAAGCAGGCAGAGGGAGAGACAGAGCATGCTACCTGATATGTGGCTTGTGACTTAAGGGACACATGTCAAGGAGAGGACAGCCTGAAAGATAATTCTAGGAATTACTTTTTGAGATCCTGTGGTACTTTTAAGAGGAATAGTTTATGGGCTAATAAACATTGCCCTTGCCTAGGCTGTTTCCACATTCTACACATCTTGCCAAAAGTGAAATTTGAAATTTCTTAGCTATATATGGTAAGGCCCCAAAATAAGAAAAAACATGAGAAGTAGATTTCCCAAATCAATCATCTGGGTATTCATTACCTGGGTATATCATTACCTAATATCAAAATTGAATGCACTCAATCCTGATTTGATCTCCAGCACCACAGATGGCTCTCAAACAAAGCCAGAAACACATATACAAATGACTAAAAGCTATGCTCTGAAGAAATAAAACAAAACAGTGACTTTTAATAGAAATAGCTATTGATACTTTAACTTAGGCTCAAAGTAGCTTGTTCAATGATTAAAGAAATGCATCAAACTATAGTAATTTTAAAAGAGTTTGATCTTTGGTGGGGGGGTCATATGCCCCAAAATTTGTGTTCTCAAGAATCACTTATGGCAGTATTTGAGATGCCTGGAATTGAACACTGGATGATTGTGTGCAAGGCAATTGTCTTACCAGCTATACTGTCTGTATCTTTATTCTTTTAATCAAAGATATAGCATAATTTTAATTGGCTATGATATAAAATTTGCATACTTTGATGGTCATTAGTATAATTTAGGCTTGCAAATGTGAATGTAAAATATTTGCTTCTCTGATATCATGTATGAAGAATCAATTTATCTTGCTTACCTGGGAAAGATATTAGATTTGTTCTTTGAGTTTTCTTCATGATTTGGAGTCTATTGAATTAAACATTAATCTTCTGCTCCAAGGTGATGTATTATTTGTTCTGTAAGCTTTGTGTGGCTTTCCCATTTATGAACTTGTGTTCCAGAAAAAACAATCCTGCCAAAACAGAACTGATAAGTTGTTAGAAACAAGCATGTTTATAAAATAAGAAAACAAGGTTTTGCAATAACTCTTGAAACTAAAATTTAACACTTCTTTGGGTATTCTTAAGTGCCTGCTCTATTCTAGGTATTTTTCTAGGTATTTTTTTTTTATCTAAAAGGCTACATAACAACTATATTAGACTTTGAAAATTATCTGTTCTCTCTGATCTAAAAACAACTATAGACAATATGTAAAATAATGCAAGTTGCCCTATTCTAATAAAAGTTATTACTATGAAGCAGCTGGTTAGATATCACTTTTTTAATATAATTTTTATTTTAATCATAGTGGCTTACATATCGTTGACAATAATATTTTAGGTACATAGTAACATAAAATCAGGGGAATTTCCATCACCAAATTGTCCTCTCTCCACCTCCATTCCCGTCCTACTTCCCATATCCTCTTCCCTCACCCCCGGGGCTGATAGAGTAAGTGGTCCCCTCTGTGCCTGGCTTACTATTTAGTGGTCTTACACCTGTTTGGTCTTGGTACCTCCCTTATTCCCCACCCCACCCCCAATTGGGAGGCGGGACTAGATAGTTCAAGTTATGTAGTTTTGTTTGAAGAGGAGAAAAGTAATAATCTGGAGAAAAGAAAAAGAAAAAAAGGATCAAATACTCGGGAAGTGGGCGGAGTCTTTCTAGAGGCTTTTATCCTTGGTTTGAGAAAGGAAGGGGAAAAAGGTGAAACACCAGAACAGTACATAAAGAACTGTCAAATAAAATATCCAGTGAGCATTCAAAAAAAAAAAAAAAAAGGTAAGCACCATATAAAAGCCATGGTATTGAGATAAAAAAAAATGTGGCAGAGCACATAAGAAAAGAAGAAAATAACTAACTAACTAAATAAATAAATATAAATGGAGACATCCACTTCAATAGCCAAACCATAACAATGAAATCAACAAAAAATAGATAAGTAAATAATAATAATAATAATAAATCGTTTTGTGCTTTTTTTCCCTCCTGCAGATGCACAGTAAATATTGGGGTCATTCGAAAATTTCCTTTGCCTAAGAGATACAGGGTTTCTCCACCCTTGAAGTATATTGTCATGGGATTAACTAGACTCCTTTCAGGCTTTTGTGGTGTATGGAAGTCTTCTGCTCCATCATATCACTTTTTATCAACCTTATTCAGGGTACTGGGGTTACAAAGGTGAACAAAACAAAGTTTGGAGCTGGAGAGATATTATAGTAGGTAACATGCTTGCCTTGCATGTGGCTGACCTATGTCAGATCCAAAGCAAAACAGAAAATTAACCAAGAAAAAGAACAAGGCCTAGAAGGTCAGAATAAAAGGTAGGGTGCCAGTTTTGCATGTGGCCAAGTTGGGTTTGACCCCCAGAACCATATATGGTCCTAAAAGCCTGCCAGGAGTGATCCCTGAGTACAGATTCAGGAGTAAACCTGAGCACCACCAGGTATGTCCCCCAAACCAAACCAAATAAGTACTATCAAAACCATCAAGGGGGCCCAACCTATAGCATAGTGGGTAGGGCATTTACCTGGCATGTAGCTGGCCCAGGTTTGATTCCCAGCATGCCATATGGTCCCTTGAACCTGCCAGGAGTGATTTCTGAACACAGAGCCTTGAGAGTCACCAGTTGTGGCCCCAAAACCAAAGAACCCTTCCACCAAGATTATTTGGAATTTGCAGTCTGGCCTCTCTGACAGAGTATTAGAGATAAGGAATATAGTAAATAATAAATTCATAAATAAGAACATATTTAATTAATACCTTAAACTGCATTTATTCCTGAGTTCATGGGTTCATGTAAAATTTGCATAAAACACTCAGTTGTTTAAGAAGTTAAAGTCTAGGAACCAGAGTGGTAGGGCGTTTGTCTACCTGGGTTCAATCTCCAGAATCCCATATGGTTCCCTGATCCTTCCAGAAACAATTTCTGAGCACAAAGCGAGGAGTAACCCCCGAGTACCACTGGGTATGGCCAAAACCCCAAAATCAAAAGAAAAATAAAAAAGAAGTTAAAGTTTATTGTACAGTTAAGTAGATGAGCCTGCATCTTTCCCGATGTCTAAATCTCTCCTTTTACTGTGAGAAAAATCACTTGTCCTTCACCTTGATGTCATTTCCAGATTATGGTGTCTTGGTATCCTGTTCCTGTGCACTCTGCTCATCAGACTATGATAGCCTAGTCTTTTCTCTAGATAAGACCTGCTATTTGATGTCCAATGTACATGTTTCTGGTCTGAATTCTTCAGCTGGTACCATGTAACTGTGTCCCCTCGCTGGAACTTGCTGCTCTGTAATCTGTCTCTAGGGCTGTACTCCATGGCTTCCTGTTAGCTTGACTTAGTTTCTAGCTGTAGCCACAAGCACATAGGTGAGAATTTCTGCTTTCCTGCTATTTCTCTGGGCATAGCCAAAGGGGAAAATCATGAGAAGCCTATCTAGAGGCTTCTTATATTTTGTACTCACATTTACACCCACCATTGTATTATCTTAACTGGACCCCAATTTTATGGATATGATTTAAAGTGATCAATTAAATGAACAAGTTTTCTTCCACTTCTGTTGTACAACATTACAATAAGCATATGCAGAGAAATAAAATAGGAGTATAATCTAACTATGACTGGGGAGAACTACAAGGAAGTTGTATTTAAGTAGTTGAGATGTCCATAATAATCAGAATTTTATCTGGGAGAAGAATATTATGAGAAATGGGGCTAGTGAAGATTTTCTAAGTTGGAATGAGCTTACAGAAACTAAAACAAGCTTGTTGGGACCAAACTGATTAGGAAAAGAATGGCTTCTTATTAAATTGACTGCAAAGAAAAATATATGCTCAGTCGTTTTTTAGTTTGAATATTTTTATAGTACAAAACTGGGAATGCTGTTGTTTCCTTTATGGGAAGAATTATGTCTTATTCAATAACACAAATGATACTTAGAGGCCATCTGCATATGTTTATTGAACTAAACAATGTACATTTCTGGCAAAAGGCAAATGACTAATTTGATTTTATAAATTTGATGAATTTTCCCAAAGTCATTAACCTATCATGTTACTTTGGAATTTTTCCAACTACAGAGACAAATTCTGATGAACTGTGGTTCCTGGGAACTTGAATTTGCTTTGCTTCTATTCAAAGCTCTGAATGATCTTGAAGGGGCTTGATGATCATTTGGTAGGTATCACTGCAATATAGTTAAGACATTTTCTCAGACACACACAAATGAGCTCCAGTGTGCAAGGTGGTACATGTATATCACGGCAAAAATAAAAAGGAAATCATGGCCAAATCGATTGCAACTTTGGATGAAAATGAACACTTTTCAACCTCTTGACTTCCCCACTAGGTCTTTTATTAGAGGTCTTTTGTTAGAAGTTAGTTACATGACCCTACTCTCTGCTGCAAGGCAATCTAGAATAAAAGAAACCATTTGTTATGACTGACTTAAATCAGTCATGTTTTATCATGAGACTGTCATCTCAAATATAATTGAATTTCTGTTAGTAAAAGGTGGGGGACATGGCAAGTAGAGAGACAGAGACTGTTATGAATATTCTGTGTCACTGTAGAACTGCTAATTAAGGAGGAAACGAGAACAGCAAAAAATTGTATTCATCTGATGAACACTTAACATTAATTTAATTTACCAAAAATTTGAATAGTGCTTATAAACGCACATTATCGATTTTAATTTTCTTTTTTATTATTTTAAACTTTATTCATTGATTAATGATTGATTGGTTGTTGGGCCACACCTGCTGGTGCTCAGGGGCTACTCCAGGCTCTGCACTCAATTACCCCTGGCAGGCAGGGGACCATATGGGTGCCGGGAATCGAACCTTGGTCAGTCTCATGCCCTACAGCTGTGCTATCTCTCCCGCACCTTCTTTTTAATTTTTTAAATTGAATCACCATGAGATACTGTTACAAAGTTCCAAGCTCATGATTGAGTTTCAGTCATACAATGTTCCAATACCCATTCCTTGACCCATGGGTGTTTCCCACCATCAATGTTCCCAGTTTCCCTCTCTTCTCACTTTCCCTACTGCATATATGGTAGATATCCTCTTTCTGTTCCATTTCCCCCTTCTTCTCCTCTCCTCCCTTTTAGAGCTAGCATTGCAGTTTTGCAATATGGTTACTGAATGAATATAATGCATATCACTTTACCTCCTTTCATCACACAATAAATATTATCCATATCACTTTACCTCAGCACCTAGTTATTTTTGGAGGGATTATAATACTGGTCTTCTAGTTTATAAATGAGCAGAAAAATATTTAGAGAAATTCAGAAATTTGATGAAGGTCATAAAGCCCAAATGACCTAGCAGGCAAACAAATTACCAGTAGTTTTTATGATTTCAAATCCCTAATTTCTTTATTTAAAAAAAGTTGTGTCCAGAATGACTCGTTACATAACACTGTGATAGTGCTCTGAAAAGGACTACAAAGAATTTTGGAAAAATGAGCATAGCTAATGTTAATGTTTTAGGGCTGGCTTATATATAAAAATATGTATTGTTTTTTATTTTTCTTTTAAATTTAATACTCTGAGCAACATAAGCATTTTTGTGGGATGTTGGAGAAGGTCATAAAATAAGGCAGTTCATGTTTCTCATTTTTTTCTTCCACAATATGTTAATTACTATATTAGTTGTAGTTGGCCCCTTCTGACTTAGTTACCTTCTTATGTCCCCCTGTACTACTGGTTGGTTCTCTGACCATGAACCAACATTTATGCAGTTTTCATTTGTGTTTCCCTTTGGACTATTCTGGGGGCCCCACAGAGGGTCATAAAGAAATACTTATTTAGAGGATGTAAACCCTAGTTGGTCTATGATATCGACTTTGGTAGTACATCTCTACCTCCTTGGACTGTTAAGTTCCATATATAGCTCCGCTGTGGGTAGCTTGTGTAATGATATAGCCTTGAAAGAGAACACTGATTGTTCTTTTTTTAATCACTACTGAAATTAGAATATGCCTATGAAACTTTGCTTTAGCTGATATGGTGTAAAGCAAAATTGTATTACCATTAAATTATAGAAAAAATAGAGCATTGCTAGACACAAAAAATAACCTATGAAATCATATCAATTAATATCAATATAAATTAAAAGCAGAATGATCAAATATATGCGGACCATGTAAAGTAATTATGGGAAAAGAGCCTTGAGTGCCATCTTGTTGCTGTGGCTTGAGCTGCCTCTAGTCAAAATGCTAATGTAATTTTTGCTATTTAAAAAATTAAAACTCCTTTTCAGGTTTCTTTTAGTCAGTGGAAACAAGCACTAAATTCAGACTTTAATGAAAGCATAATGGCATAGGTGAAATATGTTATAGAGATGATCTGGACTGTATAGAAGACAGAGGTTAAGGCCTTTATAGAAATCCAAGATTCAGATGGGCAGATGAGATCTCTGCCCCAGACAAGCATCCTGATATTAGTAAATATCCTTTTTCTTTCAAACTGCCCCCTACCAGTCTAGAGTGGTCTGCTTTTTGCTTCTGCCTCATCTTGTCATCTGTGTATATGACTAGTTTCCAGTTTCATCCAGAGAGCTCCTGGAGTTCTAAAAACACTTAGCCAAGAGTAGGATTGCAAGGTTATAAGGCATATGCATTGTTTAACTTTAGTTACAATACCAAACAATTACCAAAGTGGTTTCCATTTACCATCAAGGTAAATTGAAATAAACTTGCCATCAGGCTAAGCAAACTTAAGTAAATTCCATTGTTATGTTTCTTATACAGTATTTGGCATTATTGATTTTTAAATTTTGACTAGTTCATTGACTGTGTGGTGGTGATTCTTGGATTTTATTTTGCTAATTAATATATTTTTACTAAATAATTAAGATGAACATTTTTTTTTTGGTGGTTGTTGGTTTTGTTTTTGGACCACATCTGGAGGTGCTCAGGACTTACTCCTGGTTCTGTGTGAAGGCCTCATTCTTGACAGGCTTTGGGTGACCATATGAGGTGCCAAGTAGTAAAATGCAAGGCAAAATCCTTACCCTCCATACTGTCTTGCTGACTTTAAGATGAAAACCTTTTCATATTTTCATATTAACTAGTTTTGGGGTATGGGTAACATCCAATGGATTACTTCTGGCTCTGCACTTAGTTATCATTCCTGGTGGGCCTGGAAGATCATATAGAATGCCAGGGATCAAAACTGAGTCAGCCATGTACAAAGCAAGCACCCTACCTGCTATGCTATTGCTTTGGTCTTGCTCTCCCGATATTTACTATTTTGTTATAATCTTTTGTTCAAGTATTTTTCATTTTAAAATTAGGGTTGGAGTCTGTGGCAATAGTATAGCAGGCAGGATGGTACCTTACATGTGGCTGACCATAGTTAGATTCCCAGAACCCTTTATAGTCTCCTGAATACCTTCAGAAGAGATTCCTGAGCATGGAATGGGACAAAGCCCTGATCAATGCCAGGTGCATCCCAAAGACAAACACACACACACACACACACACACACACACACACACACACACACACACACACACACACACACACTACAGATGACCAAGAGGCACATGAAAATAAAAACTCATTATCACTTATTACCTGGAAAAATAAAATTAAAAATTACAATGAGATATTATTTCACATTTATGAGAATTGAATATATAAAAATATATAAAATAGCTGAAACAAGTACTAGTAAGGATGTGAAGGAAAAGGAATCCTCGTATATTATATATTTTTGTGCACATGTAATGAGTTCAAACTTTCTGGAAAAATACTATAAATATTTCTTTTTTTTTTTTTTTTTTTTTTTTTGGTTTTTGGTTTTTGGTTTTTGGGCCACACCTGGCAGTGCTCAGGGTTACTCCTGGCTATCTGCTCAGAAATAGCTCCTGGCAGGCACGGGGGACCATATGGGACACCGGGATTTGAACCAACCACCTTTGGTACTGGATCGGCTGCTTGCAAGGCAAACGCCATTGTGCTATCTCTCCGGACCCTATAAATATTTCTTTAAAAATTAAAAAATAGATCTATAATCTGACTTTGCATTGTATTTTTCAGTATCTCTCTGAAGAGTACAAACATGACAATCTGAAAATATATCCACACAACTATGTTCATTGTAGAACTCTTTACAATAGTCAAGATAGGAAACAACCCAGGTTCCTAGTGGCAAATGAGTGTAAAAAGATAAACTTATTATATACACAATGAATGCCAACTAGCTATAAAAAAAGATAACTTCTTGCATTTTGCTATAAATGAATGGGGAATTGAATGGGGATCATGCTAGATAAAATAAGTCAGAAGGAGAGACTCAAATAGGGACAATCTCACCAATATGTAGGATACAAAGAAACCACACAAGGGAACAAATAAAAATAAAAATAAATCCCTTTGATCTCTGACCACAGAACTCAGGTTATCAAAGTCAGAAAGGAAGAGGGGGGTATTGAAAGGATACAGAGGGGTCCAATGGATGTGGTGGAAGAATATTGGTACATTGATGGTGTGCAAAACAACATATTTTACAGATGTATGATGTTGTACCGCTGAAACATATATGATCTTACAAACAAATTATTTTTCTTTTGTTTTTTGTAGTTATGGGTCACTCCTGGTGCTGCTCAGGGATTACTTCTGGTTTTGTGCACTCAGAAATTGCTCCTGGCAGGCTCGGGGACCATATGGGAAGCTAAGAATGAACCCATGTTGATCCAAGGTCAGCTGCATGCAAGACCAATGCCTTACATGCTGTGCTATCATTTGGTCCCTAAACAAATATTTTAATTATAATGATAGTTAAATAAATTGGAGTAATCTTCTTATTAAATTTTATTATGATTTGTATGGTGCTGATCTCTCCCTTTCTCTCTATAAAATTCTCACATAGTTCTGTTATACTATGCATAATATTAATATCCACTAAAATACTTTACTGCTGTCAGTCAGCATTATATTCTCAATCTTCTTTGGCTAATACAAGCAAATTCTTTCTCGGCATGTTTCATATGTGCCCATAATGTGTTATTTTTCTTTTATTATCAATTCTTTACCCTTCAAACAAATGAAACTTACCTTTTGTGGAGTTATTTGTGCATAGATATTCATAATAAATGATCAAATGAAAACTAATTTTCTGTATAAAGAAGGTGTATATGTACTTACATTATTTTGTGCTATGTTTGTTTCATATGATAGGTTTATATTAGACTATCGTTGACACTCAATACTACGTTGTCCAATCTAAATATATTTTTACATTTAGACTTTTTATTTGAATAATTTCAGGAACTTCTCTCTTGATAGTCTTCATTTCTATCTTCTTAATATGAACCTTCAGACTTTAGCATATAAAAATTTAAGTGCTGAGGGATTTAGAAGTTGGAATTTAATATGAGAAAAAGAAATTCATTCTCAAGAGTTTTTAAATAATGTTTAATTTTCTAAACATTTTGAACTTTCAAAATAATTTTTAAAAAAAATAGATCATAATTACAAGGAACCTTGATTATGGTCATAATTTATTTCCTCAAATATGCTGTTTACTCTGTGAGTATATTATCCATTTGAATAAATTATATTTGTTCATATTATCTCTTATCATTTATTTTGACAATTAATCCTTTGTGTTTTTAAAATGTCAACATCCTTGAATAATGCTGCTAAATTTTGCATGTTTTAAAACTCTGCAATAATATGTCTTTGTGTTACTATGTAAGAGTTATTTTGTGTCTTTCTTGGGCTTAGCATTGTTTGTACATGAATTCGTGTTTATATTTATTTTTATAGGTATGCCTTTGATGAATAGAGTTATATAAACTATTGTAATTTATTTTACTGTTAATGGACTTTTCAGTTGTCTTAGTTTAGGCAAACAGTAGCATTATCAATATTATCCACATTCATAAACATGGATCTCAGTGGAAATTTGTGTACTTAGAGAGAATATGTCTAAAATGCAGAATTACTTGTTTGAATGTAGATGCATCTTCAGTGTCTCTAGATAATGCTAAATTGATTTCTTCCAAGAATTTAAGAAATGTAATAACAATGGGTAACACTGAATGATTTTTAGTCAATGCTCAAGTTTGACATTAATTCTGAAGGTAAGAGATCTGATATAGGACAGAAGTTTATTATTTCAGCTGCCTGGTGATGGAAATATGATCTTCTTGGAAGAATCGGAGATAAAACTTGGTATAATTGACCCATAAATTCTGCTGAAGAGAAAACCCAACATCTATTTTAAATTGTTGCTTTGACTAAGCTTAGGCACAGCTTTATTATATGGAAAATGTGTCAATGGACACAGAGATACAGGGAAGACTAAATGAAGTGTTGAATATAAAATGCCTGTCACAGTGCCTAGCAGATAGTAGGCTCTTTTTCTCCCAAAAGGAAAGTATCATCTTTATGCTCAATGAATGTTTCTGAAATATGTGTGTGAGACTTTAAGATGCATCTGTGTCCAGGGTCACATCTGACCTGCCTAAACCTTCTGTATCTAGTCATTTCTTTTGCACAGTTTACAATTTTATGGAATAAATGATAATTTTCATAGTTCCTGAAAGGCAACCCATCTTTAGTAGATTGAAGAAACTACCCAAAGGGAGAAAAGTATGGCATACTATAAAGTGCAGTATTGTTGGTTCTTTTTTTGTGTGATCCTGAGTGCCAGTATGGAGGTAAGTCTCTTTTCAGTTTAAGAAAAGATTATTTTAGCTGGAATGATAGCACAGCAGTAGGGCATTTGCCTTTCATGTGGCTGATCTAAGACCGACCTTGGTTCAATCTCCAGCATCCAAGCCAGGAGCAGTTCTGCATGCAAAGCCAAAAGTAGCCCCTCAGTGTCATTTTTACTGTTGTATAATTGGATACATAATTTATATAGTTCTAATTGATTTTCTGTGTTTATCACACTGGTGTATGTGGATTGGAAGAAATAACAAAAAACATGAAAGCATAAGTATTTTTATAGCACATTTTAGGAAATTTTCTATAATTGGTAATTTTGTAAAAAATTTATTTGTATATTAAAATAGTGATGTTATGGAAGATAATGCAAAATTTATCTAAATTTTAAGAATTATATTTCTTATGAAAATTTTGTCCCGATAATGAACTACTTTGGGTCATAACTTCATTGTTGCAGAGTACACATTATCTTTTTTGGAAAGATATAAAGAGGCTGAAATAATTATAGAGTATTTTTATATACATTTAGATTATTTGCCATTCTTTTTTTATAGTTTGATTTCCTAGTATCCTGACTTAATAGACCCTCCTTTTCTCTTCTTGCAACATATGAAGATGTAAAGTTTTGTTAGGTTTTATCTTCCTTCCATGTTTGCAGAAAATATCATCCAGACTTTTAAATCAATTTACAAAATCAGTTGCAATAACAAAATTTCTCAAAAGCTTTAAAGTGAAACAATAAGAAGCCAGAAAACCAACTATTTGGTTTTGATTTGTAGGCTATGACTGTGATTATTTCGAAGTTTATGAGCCTCTTAAATGGTGCTCAGGAGGGTCTCCAGAGGATTCGAAGCCAGCAGAGCAGGTTGGTTCTATGTAGAGACCTGAAGATGCAGTGCTGTTCTAGTCCTGTGCTGCTAGAGATTACTCAGACCACCCCAATGGTACTAGAAACTTTCAGGTTTGCACTCTGTTGTGATACTTGCCGGAATCTTGTGATGCTGTTTATTGAACTGCCACTTGCAAAGCATGCAACTGAGCCTATTATATTATTTCTCTGGCCTTGTTAACATGATTTCTTCTCTCTGCCTATTTCATATAGTTGTTTTAAACTTGGTAGTCTAGTCTGAAGTCATTTATACTTACTGTGAGGTGTAAGTATTCTACATTTAACTAGGTCTACCTGCTATTTTTCACATTTGTTAAATGAGGGGCTCAGTGTGCTTCTGTGGTCCCTGTCGTTTCTTCTATTTCTCAAATTCAAGAATGCTAGTTTTAGTTTCTCCATTTAGTGTGACAAGGGGAATTTGCGTTTAACATAAAGTTGGCTTGCTACAAAGACTCGGGTAATTAAGAAATCTTCATTATCTTGGCAAGACCTCTTTAGCTCACTATATTTTGCCTTAATTATGGTAATAATAACAAAGTCAGTGAACTTAGCACCTTTCCATTAAGTGCCTCCAAATGTTTTATTCAAAAGCACAGTGATTCTAAAGAGGCTATATGTAATGTGCTCTCTGCATGATGGAGCTTATCATTTCATTAGATCACATCATTTTTGAGTTAAAGGTGAAAATTAGGTATGGAAACATTGGTTGCTAATTCAGTATATTCCATTATCAAGGCCTATATAAAATAGTTGTTCATTTTCTCATAATGATCTAGGTACTTGGTGCTTTGGCATGTTTTCTATTCAGTCTTACCAGAGGTTAAGTGTTGATGGTCTTTCTTATTCTTATGTGTTCAAGGAAATGTAAGATTTTAAAATAATATATGCAGTGCATATTTCTTAGTGGTGTCCCATTCTATGTAATTGTTTTATTGTCTTTTGTTAAAAAAAGTTTTTATCTAGTGAAACAACCATAATTTACAACGTTGTTGATATTTGAGTTTTAGGTATATAATATTTCAACACCAATCCCACCACCAGTGTCAACTCACAGAACCAGTGTTCTCATATTCAATCATCCCCCACCCTTTCACCCCCACACCCACTTCCTGCCTGCCATGTTGACAGGAACATTACAATGTTTGGAGGTTGCAGCTTAGATCTCACGTTTTCAGGGTTGCTGAGTTTGTGCTTTGGATTTATAGTTATATTACTCTCCCACATCACCAATGTAATGGAAGTGCTTACTCCTGTTTCTCTTTTACTACACCTTCTCATCTTCTTGCTTTTCATCTTGATTTATTTCGTTCTCTGTCCTCCTTTCTAAACTCTGGGGTCCAGGGTGAGCGAGGCATCCTCTCTTTACTACATTACACTTACTTATCCAATATTTTATGGCTAAATGAGATCATCTTGTCTTTGCCTTTCTTCTGCCTCACTTTACTCAACATGTTATCTTCTAATTCCAACCAGGTTACAGCAAATTGCATGATTTCATTGTTCCTTCTAGCTGCTTGGTATTCCATTGAATCATTCTCTTTTGAGAGTGAAGTGATTAGCTACTGGGCTCATGCAGGCTGTCACCTTCTGTGTCAGGCACTAAGTTCTTCCCTGGCCCTGAAGGAGGCCCTGCCAGGAGGCTCCCAACAAGAACAGTGAGGTAGGCAGCCACTTGGCCAAAGGTCTCAGGCCATGCTATCTACACAGAGCTCATGATAAGGGGATTTGGAAAATCTTCTCCATAAGAGACTTCCCACAGTAGCTCTGTGTAGAAGGCCCCATTCTTCCTTGCACATGTCCTGTTCTCCCATATCCAAAATCTTCTGCTTTCCTCTCTGTCTTCATCCCCCTAAAATCCCATTGTATGCAATTGTGACCAATGTGATGAGTATCCAGCAGCACATAATGATAGAGAATTACCCCTTATCTCTCAAATTATTGTATTTTTTCCTTTATAGTCTACTCCTTTCACAAGCTCTTTTTTTAAAGCTCTAACTTCTAATAGTCATGAATGTTTTCTGAGCCTGTAACTGTGCTTCTTATGAATATCATATAATAAAATACAGAGATATGATACAGGAGATATAGAACTTACTTTGCATGTGGCTGTGGCTGCTATGACCAGGTTCAGATTCCCAGCACCACATATGGTCCTCTGAGTACCATCCAGGGGTCACTCCTGAGCATAGATCCTAGACTAGCCTCTGAGCATTGCTGAATGTGGCCCCTAAAACAAAACAAGAATATATAAAATTATATAGTATTCATCTGATTCTGGCTTTTGCCTCATAAGATGCACATGATATTTATCCAAGTTATTGTGTTAATCAATATTCTTTTTTCTGTTAATCGACATTTCTTTTCTTTTTTGTTTTTGTTTTGTTTTTGGGCCACACCCGGTGATGCTCAGAAGTTACTCCTGGCTAGGTGCTCAAAATTGCTCCTGTCTTGGGGGACCATATGGGAAGCCAAAGAATCGAACCGTGGTCTGTCCTAGGTTAGCGCGTGCAAGGCAGACACCTTATTGCTTGCGTCACCGCTCCAG
The DNA here is from genome assembly GCF_024139225.1 of Suncus etruscus. Classification (NCBI taxonomy): domain Eukaryota; kingdom Metazoa; phylum Chordata; class Mammalia; order Eulipotyphla; family Soricidae; genus Suncus; species Suncus etruscus. The sequence continues at coordinate 178,733,378 of NC_064848.1, forward strand.
CCCCTACATTCCTTTTCTTAACTAATCTACAGTTTCTTTTTTTTTTTTTTAACTAAGTACTTGATCATGTGACTGCTTGCAGTTTGTTCAAGTTGAAGGAATCCCCAGTTTCTAGTATTTAATAATTATTAATAAATATGCTATAAACATTCACATACCTTTTATTTCGTGTCTGCAAGTTTCATATTTTTGGGGTAAATAGTTAAAGGTGAGATTCAATAAGTAGTAAAACAATAAAAATGATTAAAAAAAGAAAAAAAGAAAAAGATTCAATAAGTAGATCTTTTATGGTAAAAATCAAAATATATCTTTTACATGTGGGTATCCAAGTTTTCCATAATCATTACTGAAAAGACTATCCTTTCTTCATTGAAGTGTTTTGAAATATTGTAAAAAATATAACATTCACATACGAGTAGGCAATTTTTGCATTCCTGTTCTGTCCTACTGATATTTGTAGCTACTATCTCATGAATTCAGCTTTGAGTTCTCTTCTTTGTCCCCATAGCTACTATTTTAAAAAACTATTAAGGGACAGAAAATAATAATAGATCAATTATTGATCTATTGAAATGATTGTGTGGGTTTTTTTTGTCTCAAAGATGATTAATTGCTTGGCTTTTATTATGTTTGAACAATCTTTCATTTTTAAAATAAACCCAAATTGATCACTATGTGTATCTCTTAGGCTGTGCTCAGAGGAAGTGAGGTTAATTCCTGGGGTTATTTGACCATTTGAGTCAAATGGTTCTGTTGTTGATGCCTTGCAATACAGCACTTACTGGAGGTCATGTGGAATTATGAATTGAACTTGACGTCTTGTGCATGCAAGGTATGTGCCCCTGACCCTTGATTTATCCCTAGCTCTATCAAGATCATTTTGATATCTTGCTTGGTATTATTTGCTAATATTTTAATTTCATTTTCACAGGCTTTTTAATTTATGTTTATGCAGTATATTTTCATAATTCTCTGAGTTTTTTATTTATCAAGGCAATGCAAGTTAAATAAAAATGTGTTTGTATGTATTCTCTCCTCCTTTATGGAAATGGTTTTTAAAATCCCATTTAATTTCTCCCTTAAATCTTTGTGAAATTGACCACTGAAACCATTCAGGCCTGTAATTTTTACAACCAGATGCTCAATTTATTTAACTTTTTTTTCACAAATGGAAAATGTTTTATTTTTAAATGTTTGAGTCTTTATTTAAACATCATTATTTATAAAATTGTTCATAATAAAGTCACTTAATGTATTTAATATTTTAACATTAGCCCCACCACTACTGTGACTTCCCTCTATCAAAGACCCGATTATCCCTCATAGCATAATTCCTTAGTAGACACAAATAACTGACTTTATATTGCTGCAATATAAAATTGAGGCATTGATGTAACCTCATCATCATGTTACTAAAGTCATTGTCTGAGGATTTACTGAGCTTCAAAGTGCTAGTTGAGCCTTCTATACTATTGTTTCCACTCACTGAGCTTAGTGGATTTCTGCACAACTTTCCCATATATTCTGTGCACTACTTTTTTTTTTTTTTTGGCTTTTGGGCCACACCCGATTATGCTCAGGGGTTACTCCTGGCTATGCACTCAGAAATCACTCCTAGCTTGGGAGACCATATGGGTTGCCAAGGGATCAAACCATGGTCTATCCTAGGATAGCACGGGTAAGGCAGATGCCTTACCGTTTGTGCCACTGCTCTAGTCCCTCTGTGCACTACTTTTGTCAGTAGCATAAAATCTGGAGATGTCAGTAGCATGGGTCCCCTTAAAGGTAATCCTAAGATTCATAGAACTTATAATTACGATGTCAAGTCTCTAGTGATAACAACATTGAACACTTTATTATTTCTTTCATTTGTATAAAAGTCTGATTAAATAAAAATGTATGGATAATCAGTTGTGATAAAACAGCTAATAGCACATAAATAGAACTAAATGTTTTATTATTATAAAATAAATATATCTATTTAGAGTTTTATAAACTTTAAAAAATAAAATGAATAAATTTTTGTTGGGGGGCAGATCTGGTGCTGTTTAGGGCTTATAATCCATGACAATTGTATTCTCTTAAATAATTTTCTTGAGGTCAGAGAATTAGTACAGCAGGTAGGGTACTTGCCTTGTCTGTGGCTGACCCAAGTTCGATACCCCAGAATCCTACATAGTCTCCTGTGTACTACCAGAAATGATTCTTGATTGCAGAACCAGGAGTAACTTCTGAACACTGCTAGGTATGATCAAAAATTAAAATAATATTATTTTTGGTATTAATATATCTACACAACTAGCTATAATGGATTTTTCTGGTGTATATATTTAGAATTAAAATGATCAACAATTCAAAAGCTTATATTCATTTAATCCATTGTAATTACTGATATATTAGAGCTTCTTTGGAGGAGGTTGGGTTACAATCAATGGTGCTCAAAGCTTATTCCTGGTACTGTGAAGGGGTTATTTCTTGAGGTACTGGTTCATACACAGTGTCCAGATTAGTCATATAGTTTGCAAGCCTCTTACTGTGCTATCACTCTGGGTCTCTAGAATTATTTAAATTTTATTTAGTGCTTATTGCGTTTTCCCATTTTTTTTCTTGCTCTTAGTTTTCTGAGTTGAATTATTCAAGATCTATAGTCTGACATTCTATGATGTTATAAAGCAGATAAAATAGAATGAAAATCATGTTGATTCAAGCAAGACATTTAATAGAAAGCAGTGTGAGCAATAGGTAGGAATGATTTTATTTATGCTCTTTTTTGAAGGCTAGTTCTTTTGAATAAAGAGAAAGATAAAAATTGACAGTAAGGAAATAAGATGACAAGTTTATATAAATATGGTATTTTGTCAATAAAATACATGTAAAGAAGTTTATATATTTGGGAACAGAAAACAAATGGAAGCCTGTAAGTAAAGTGTTTACTCTTATCTGCCAAATGAAAAGACTTAAAGACTTCTGTGGGAGGGAAAGACACTGAATCAAAATTGTAAGTAGGGGCCTGAGAGATAACTCAAAGATCTATCTCTTGTTCTGGTTCCTATCTCCTACACTTTTTTCCAACCCACAGCACTGTCAGATGAGTCTGGAGGCCCAAAATAGTACAAGCTGTGACCATCAAAACCCCAGCAGTGCTAGGCAGAGTTGTATTTTATTGCTGCCCAAGCATTCAACTATTAAATCCTTGCTGCCTGCTTAGTATCATTGTGTGTTGTCCACAGGTCTTGGGATAAATTCTGAGAAGACCACACCCAAATAGTGAGATTAAGAAATACTGTAAACATATTTTTTCAATATATACAACAAAGGTTATAAAAAACAATTCTAAATCTTGTATTAGGCGTTCTACAATCTCAATAGTGGTAAATACAAACTAAAAAAAAATCTTATGCTTCATACTATTTTAATATGGGAGCAGCTAGTTAGAATTTAAATGTCCCCATAAGTCTTGGGTGTATTTTTGACCACTAAAACCCTATTTCTTCAAGCATGGCGATGCATTTCCACAGACATGATATCCTCATGATAACCCTTTGACCAGTCTTTATATGCTATTGTGAATCATCGAATGGGACAGAAGACCTTTTGTGAAGTGTTTATTAAAAAACTTAGAGACAATATGTGAGGGAAGTAGAAAGCCTGTCTTAAATACAGGGGTGGGGGGAAATAGGGACAATAGTCATTGGTGATGGAATGTTGCACTGGTGAAGGGGTGTATTTTTTTTAATCACTGAAACCCAGTTACAATCATGTTTGTAAACAGTGTTTAAATAAAGATACTAAAAAAAGAAAACTTAAAAGACTAAACTTGACTTTTGTCAACATTACACAGTTTTTGTAAAAATAATGGCAAACAATTTCTTACACGGTGCTTTATAATGCTTGTATTCTAAAAAAAGGGGATAGAAAATGCTGGTGAAGAAATTCCATTCAGGGCCTGGAGAGTTAGCACAGTGGCGTTTGCCTTGCAAGCAGCCTGTCCAGGTCCAAAGGTGGTTGGTTCGAATCCTGGTGTCCCATATGGTCCCCCGTGCCTGCCAGGAGCTATTTCTGAGCAGACTGCCAGGAGTAACCCCTGAGCACCACCGGGTATGGCCCAAAAACCAAAAAAAAAAAAAAAAAAAACCCCAAAAAAACAAACAAAAAATCCATTCAAGAAAACCAATTTGTGTGCTTTCATTTACACCCTGACCAATAATAAGCTTGTTTATGGAAATGAAGTGAAAAAGAAATAATAACTAAAAATTTACAAGATTAAGAGGCAAGCTTTGACCAATGTGTTCTAAAGCTTTTGTTCTTGATATGAGTAATAAATCTGCATGACTTAATTGCTCTTCTTCCTGGAAGGTAAATGATGATAAAATATCTTCTATATTAGCCATGTGACTGGAGCAACAAAATGTCACTGTGGTAAAGATTAGAGGTTGGCAGGTGGTCCGAAAAAGCTAGTGTCTGATTCAGTTCCACCAAAGCTCTCCTACTTCTAGTGTCAGTGAAAGGAAAGTGATTAAGCATAAATTTGCATAATTTCCCCTTAACTGCATTCACAGCATTACTGCATCAAAATGATACAATACACTATAAGAAAGCAGAATATCTGTGATATTATGCTATAAAAACTCCTTTTGTTTTTTATAAGCCACAATCATTTACAGGATTTCTATTGGCTTATTGTTAAACTAATTGATCAATGAATATACTCTCAAATACATAAAAAGTTAGTGTTCAGCTAATTTTTATCTTATAACTTTACCCCCTCAAATGTGTAAATTTAGGTAATTAAATATACATTATAGGGGCCGGAGCAGTGGCGCAAGCAGTAGGGTGTTTGCCTTGCATGTGCTGACCTAGGACAGACTGAGGTTCCATCCCCTGGCATCTCATATGGTCCCCTAAGCCAGGAGCGATTTCTGAGTGCATAACCAGGAGTGATCCCTGAGCGTCACTGGGTGTGGCCCCCCAAATATACATTATATGATATTGTCAATGATTACTTCCCTGGTAACTAGACTGATATGAAAGTTGTAGGATAAATGCAGGCAGTAAAAAGATGCTTTGGTGAAGAACTTGATTCTAGAATAACTTCTCTGTGATTTAACTCTAGTTAGCAGTTTCCAATGGGACTTTTCCAATGGGACAAGTTGCTAGATCTATCCAAAGGTACTATTTTACAGTCTATAAAATGGATGTGAAACTTGAGCATATCTCAGTGTGACCATTTTGAGATTTAAAATGAATGATGCAGACTCTGTACTTTCTACAATGTTTGACTTGTAGGACTTCTTCAGAAAGTGTCCATAGAAGGCAGCATAGCTGAATGTTTAAGATTTCAGATTTTCTTTATGCTAGAGCAATGTTACAGCAGATAGGCTCTTGCTTTGCACATGGTTGACTTAGTTTTGATTCCCAGCATCTCAGATGGTCTGCCAGAGTACAACAAAAGTAATCCCTGAGTTTCTCCAGGTGTAGTCCCAAAACTAATTCCCCACATAACAAGACTTCAGATCTGGAGTTAGAATTCATGGGTTCGAATTCTTGGGTTTTTTGTTGTTGTTGTTTTGGTTTTTGGGTCACACCTGACAACACTCAGTGGTTACTCCTGGTTATATGCTCAGAAATCGTTCCTGGCAGGCTCAGGGACCATATGGGATGCTGGGATTCGAACCACCGTCCTTCTATATACAGGGCAAGCGCATTACCTCCAAATTCATTATTTTCACATACTTGTATAACTTTTGAGTTGGAGGTGTTGTTTGGGCCAAATCCATTGTTTCTCAGGAGTAAACCTTTGTGGTTTTCAGAAAACCACATGCAGTGCAGTGTTAGGGATTGAACCGTTATCAGCATCTACTAAGGCAAGTGCCTATACCCTTTCCTATGTCTCTCTCATACCTCACTCTATAACTTTGGGCAATTTACATTTTCTCATGTGAAGTGATTGTGATATGATTATAATTGTCCTAGTATATAAAATAGTTGAAATTGTAATAAGATCTTCCTGTTGCCAAGATAAAACATAATAGTAGGTAAAGCATAATGTCTCTTATAACTGTATCTTTGTATTTATTATTAATTTGCATGGTAGAATAAAGGAACAATATAGCAAATTATATAAAAATTTAAAGGATAACATCAAGTAGAACACATTTTTAAAATATGTTTAACATATAAACTTTAGAAAAAAATTGGAAAATACAGGATATGCTGGCGATAAATTCTCTTAGCTTCCTTTTTCTGTAAGTCATTTTATTTTACTTCCATTTTTCAGGAATATTTTTACTAGACATACAGCTCTAGGTTGATACTTTTTCTTTTAGACCTTAAATATATCATTCTTTAATTTTCTGGCCTTCATTGGTTCTGATATAAGTCAGCTCCCCTTTTCTTTTTATTACTCTCCTGTAGGCAATATGTTTCTTCTTCATTTTAAAACTGGTTGGTTTTTTTTTTTAACATCTTTATCTTAGCTTTCAAGAAGTTTAACACTGATGAACATAAGCAGAATTTTCTTTTTAGCTTCTTGGATTTGTGGGTTTCCTTGATTAAATTTAGAAAAAGTTGGACAAAGCTTACTTTTTCTATACCATTCCTTTCCAATTACATGAATATTATAGTACTTGGTATTTGCTTAGATGTAGTTGTCTTTGTTGCTTGTATTTTAATTTTATAATATTTTTCTCTCCATGATATGTTTGTATGATTTTTATTTACCATCTTCAAATTAACATATCTCTGTAATTTTTAAACCATGTAATATATGTGTATATATACTGCAATAAAACCTGGTGATGCTCAGGGACTGCTTCCAGCTTTGTGCTTGGGTTACTCACAGAAGGGTTTGGGAACTATGAAGTACTGATGAAACAACTTGGGGCTTCTGCATTTATACCATGCATTCCACCTTTTGAGGTATTTAATTCTTGATTTTAGTTATACATTTTTTAGGAAAGCCACATCCATAAATATTAAGGAATTGTTTCTGGCTCTGTGCTCATTAATGACATCTGGTAGTACTTAAGGGAGAGGAAGTGGTGCTATGGATTTGAACCAGTCTTAGCAACTACAGTGGTAAGCAAGGCAAGTGCCTTATCTCCTGTATTATCTCTTCAGTCCATTGAGTCTTTCAGTTAAGATTTTTATTTCAGATACTGTATTGCATAGTTGTTTAATTAAAAAATGGAACTATCTCATAAAAATCTCAATCACCTCACATTTATTTCCATTTTTCTAGAAACTATTTAGCATTGTCATTTTGGCTATTTTAGTATTCTGTCTGTAAAAGAGTAGCATTTTTCTGGTTTATTTCTGAATATAAACTTCTTTTTATCTGGATTCTTTCCCTTCAGTTTACAACTACTATTTAAGTTCCACACTCTTTTTCCTGAATTCTTAAGTCAAACACAAGGTAAAACAAAGTAACCCATGCCGTGATTGTGAGTTCTGACATCCTATCCTTGCAGCTCTGAAGTACCCTATGGAACAAACCATCAAAAGACAAATCTCATCAAATTTAGAAGTTGTATCTCCTTTATTTTCAGCTGTTTTTCTGTACCTTCAAATATTGTACATTAATTTTTATTTTTTATCTAAAGGAATGTGATTTACTGTTATTTATAGTTGAGTTTTAGACATATTATGTTTTAGTATCAATCCCACCATCAGTGCCAACCTCCCTCCACCAATGTTCCCACAGTCTATCCTACACATCCCCAGCCTAGCCTGCCATTTTAACAGGAACCTTTGTAAGATTGGTTGTTAAAGTTTGGGTCTCATGATTTCAACATTTTTTATTTCATTCACGGATATTTTATTCTGTTCTTCCTTAATAACACCAATGTATCTGAGTCCCCTTGACCTCCATCGTTTGTTATTTCACATCAATCTCCCCTCCACTGTATCTTATTTCTTTCTCCTTACTATACTCTGGCATAGTTTAATTTTTTAAAAATTATTTTGTCAAGTTAAGTGTCATTTTCAAGAGGATAGTTTTATATAGAAGATTCTGCATCATTATTGGAAACCTGCTGTTAAATTATTTTATGTATAAATCATTTATATTAATAACTAAAAGCTCATTTGTAAAGAACACAAGATATTGTCCTTCAGTAGGACTAAATAATGAAATACACAGGTACTTAAAAGAAAACAACAACATAAAACTACCAGATTTATCAAGCTACCAAATTAGTATTGGTTTGCTCAGAGGGAAAACACTCCTTCCCACATAATTATTAAACTCATAAAGGTAATTATATATTTCTGAAAAGCATTATTATAAAACTCTAATACTATTTTGTTATAGGACCAGAATTATAGAAAATATTTAACATTGTATTATTTTAGATACCATGATTTAAGTGATCTTTGCTTGGATTTCTGCTTATTTTAAATCTTAGAGTAAAAGGGATTATTTTCAGTTTTATCTTGTATAAAATCTGATATTGTGACATATAAATTATGTCGAGATAAAGTTTTCATGAAATTCTCATTTCTCATCATATGTTAATATGTTACATTACTTTTAGGAAGTCAAAGATGCTTCAAAACTCAAAACTGTTCCCAGTCTTTTATGTTTATCATTCACATGAAGCTCCAAAAATTCATAGAAATTGATAACAATGATTATTTAGTGTAAGGATCAGACAATAAGTAAACTTTAAATGACAAATAGAAAAATGTTAAAGCTAATCCAAAATAATATTCACAAAACAACCACATTAATGAAAAAACCTAATATTTTCAGAGATACAGTTAAGTAGACATTCTCAAATACTACCAGTATAAAAATAATTGAGCAAAAATAGAAAAATAAAATTTTTGTTTGTTTTTGTTTTTGATCCAAATGCAAAAGTGCTCAGGGCTTACTCCTGACATGACCAGATGGGGTACTGGAGATTGAATCCAGGTTGACTGTGCACAAGATACCCTATCTACTCTATGATCCCTCTGGCCTCAAGATATGTACATATATATTATTAGGTAAATAAAGCTAGAGAGAAATATCAATATTTTAAATTTTTTTTTTTTTGGTTTTTTGGTCACACCCGGCTGTGCTCAGGGGTTACTCCTGGCTGTCTGCTCAGAAACAGCTCCTGGCAGGCACGGGGGACCATATGGGACACCGGGATTTGAACCAACCACTTTTGGTCCTGGATCAGTTGCTTGCAATGCAAACGCCACTGTGCTATCTCTCCGGGACCAATATTTTAACATTTTTAATAATTCAAAAAAAATTAGGCACTTTGGTTTACAATTCTTCTAATAGTAGGATTTCATGTATACAATGTTCTAGCACTACAACCTATACCAGAAAATATGCTTACCAATTTTCCTTATTTTATCCTACCTTCAACCCTGGCCTGATAAATTCAGTTCTATACACCAGTTTTGCTGTCTTTGGGCACTTGTTATTTCTTTATTATGTTTCTTTATATCTCACGGATAAAAGAGATAATTCGATCTCTTTTCTTCTGACTGATTTTATTCTGCATGATGCTTTCCAGAGTCAACCATGTAGCAGCATGCTTTCATATTTTCTTATAGCTGAGTAGTATTTTATTGTGTGTACTTTTTATATATTATATACTAAATATATATGCAGAGTTTCATTATCCACTCATCTGTTCTTAGACATTTGCATTGTTTTTGGAGTTGGGCATTTGTGAATAATGCCACATGAACATAGAAGAATAAGAGTTTTTTTCCTGAATAAAAATTTTAGAGTAGCTATCAAAAAGAGGAATTTTTGTATCATTTGGAAGCTCAACTCCTTGTTATTTTGAGAAGTGTCTGTTGTTTTCCAGTTGACTTTACCATCAGTAGTGAATGAGGGTACCTTTTGTCTACACTGGGATTTTTTTGTTCTTTTTTTATATGTATCAGTCTCACTGGGGAAGATGAATCAATCTTTGTAGCATCATAACAAAAGAAATTTTAATATTTCTAGAGAAGAATTGCCAGAAGGTCTGCTAAGATGCTATCTCCTTAGTGTGAATTACTGTTTCAAAAACTCCCAAGAAATATTTCACCACAAGGCTCGCTGGGATGCTTCTCCCCTGTGTGGATGACCGGAAAATTCCCAAGAAATATTTTTGAAAATCGTATTATGGTACTGACATTATGCGTCCTTCACTACAAACATCTAATTGGCCTATCACTGGCCTATATCTCTCATCTGCTTACAGGCCAATAGAGCCTTGATTAAATTTCTCTTTACCAGGAAAAATTTTAGCACCAAATTAAAGAACTTAGAAACAATTTTTTTCTCTCTGTTACCTCAGAATTTACATAGAAAAGGCTTGGCCAGGATGTAGATTTGGGCTCTTGAAACTTTTACCAGGTATAAAATTTTCATTTCTCTAGATATAGCCCGTTTCTTTCACCTACTCCTTATACACAACAAGTATCTTACTGCAGAAATAAGTAACCTGACAGGAAAATTTAGCTTCTTGCTAACCCCAAAATTTACATCTGAAACTAGCTGGGAAGAATTTGCATTGAGATGTTAAAATTAACATTCTCCCTTCTAACTCAGGACTCTCACTCAATATAGTCCTTTACCCCAGAGCTGTTTATCCTCCTAGCCAGGTGAATTATTATGTATATCAAACAGGGCTACATTTAATATTTCTGTGTACCAGAATCTATCTGTTTTTATGAACATTCTTCTCATGTCTGTGACTGACAATTTATCTCATATATACCTGTCCCCCACATTAAAGTTTAGAACACACTTGCTCTCCCACATAAGATTTGTGTGACCTCTCGTTTCTTAATATTTTGCTGCCGGTGCATCCACTCTCCTTTAGAGAACTCAAAGAAGTTCTTTAATGAAACCAGACCCCAAAAGCTAGCCTCGGCAGATCTTTAAATTCCATATTTCTCTGATGATAAGTGATATGTAACATTTTTTATTGATCTATTGAAAATTTGTATGCATTATTTGAGGAGGTTTCTATTCATCATTTTTTGGATGGTGTTAATTTTTTTTCTTGCCCTCTTTTACAAGTGCTTTATGTATCTTGGATATTAACCTTTTTTTTTTTTTTTTTTTTTTTGTTTTTGGGACACATTTGACAGCGCTCAGGGGTTACTCTTGGCTCTACACTCAGAAATCGCTCCTGGCAGACTCAGAGAACCATATGGGAAGCCAGAATTTGAACCACTGTCCTTCTGCATGCCAAGCAAATGCTTTAACTCCATGGTATCTCACCAATCATGGATAGTAACCCTTTGTAAGAAGAGTAATGGGAAAATACTTTCTCAGTATTAAAGTTTCTTTGTTTGATGTCCCATTTGTTTACCTTTCTGTTTTCTAGATTTTTGAAATTAATTTTACCCTCTAGATTCAATGTTATGAAATGTTCTATATTTATTCACACTATATTTTATAAAATCAGGTCAAACTTCCCAGTCTTTAATTTGATTTGAATTGACTTTTGTTCACATTACAATAAATGGGTCTTATTTTATTTTTCTCAAGTATTTAACCAGTATTCTCATAATGGGTATGTGATGTTTTGAGGCAAAATTGTGAATGGATTTCTTTTAATTTCTCATTCTCTTCTATTTTATTGTTTGCATGTAGAGGTGCCATGGGGTTCTGTGTATTGATTTTGTAGTCATTCACAGTATGGGTTTGTTATTTCTATGATTAATTTTTGGTAAAGTCTTTAGGATTGCCTAAATACAGTATCATTTTATTTATTATTATTTTTCAATCTTGATTCACTTAATATATTTTGGTAAATTAACACTTTTTAGTCAAATCACTTTAAAATATCTTTGCTTAAACATGGGTGAATATGGAGAGTATTATGTTGAAGGAAGTGAGTCAGGAGAGGGATAGACATAGATTGATCATACTCATTTGTGAGATATGTGAAAAAAAATAATATGGTAATAATAACAAGAGACAATAAAGTGAAAGGCCAGGAGGACCGTCCACGGTAGTCCCTCAAGTAGTGGGAGACATTGGTGTTGGGAAATATGTACTGGTGAATGATGTTGTACATTGCACGACTGAAATTCAATCATGAATCTTTTTGTATCTGTGAAAAATAAACCCAACTGTATTATGAACAACCTTGTAACCCCAATATTTAAATAAAGTAATTAATAAAAATTAAAAAGTACCTTGTTGATGGCTGTTTCAGTTCTACAACGTTGCAACACCCATTACTTCACTGATGTACATTTCCCACCACCTATGTCCTCACTTTTTCCTCCAGACAACTCAGACTACTTCTATCACAATCACTTCTTGCTTTCTCCCTTTTATCCTTTTAGGCACTGGGATTTGCAATACTATTGTGGAAAGGATTTCATGCATAACACTTTATATCCTTTTAGCTTCCAGTTCTTGTACAGAGGGCACACTTTAAACTTTTATTGTCATTATGGTTTCTTCTCTGTCCTAACTGCACTTTCCCTCTTTTTGTTTTAAAGTTATTTACCATGGACCAGTCCTCTTGACCTTCGTCTCTATTGTCTTTTGACATCATTACCATACCATATTCTATTTAATATTTTGCAAATAAGTGCAATCATTCTGTTTATACATTAATATAATTTTCTTGTTTGATTAACATGGACAGTACTACTAATATTCTATTGAATGTAGTTGTGATAGTAGGCATCATTGTCTTGTTTCTGAACTAAGAGAGATGTTCAGTGTTTCACTATATAGTAGTAGAGTTTATGCTATTAAGAAATTGACTACAGTTTTGGTATTTTTTTCAAAATATATTATTTCTTTTGGGAGAAGGGTAGAGATTTGGTAATTCATCTATTAGTGTTTTGGAGCTACTCTTGGTGTTCCTGAATTGCTCCTAATAGTGCTTGAGATATTATGTGGCATTAAGCATTGAATCTTTGTATTCATGTGCAAATCATGTTCTCTAGCTCTTTGAGCATTTTTCCTGGTGCTAGTTATATAATTTATTCTAGACACAGTCCTGTGATTTATTCTCTTATTTTAATTTTTTCTCCCGAATTATTTTTCTGTAAGATATATTGATCAAAAGTATAATGTTTGACCTGTATGGACCTCCTGTGAACAAAATCTTGTTTCTGAACCTTGTCGTCATGCTATTCTAAGACAAAAGATATTAAGTACACCTGTATGTTTGGATATGAGGACAGACATGTTTGCCTTGGGGGGTCTTTCTTGCTCTGTGCTTCATAGTTTATGAAAAAGCAACTTCAGACCTAAATTGAATCAATAGTCTATTAAGAATAATGGTGTGTGTGTGTGTGTGTGTGTGTGTGTGTGTGTGTGTGTGTGTGTTATTTATCATGACTCACCAATAGTTGGAAGCCTGGAAAACTCATTGCCATGGGCCTAACATTTAACACCTCATTTGTTTTCCCCAAGAAACTGTTGATGTTCCTCTTCAGGCTATTGCAATGATACTTTCTAAAGTCAGTTTATGATTCTTTCCAATGCTGGGAAATGGCCTTGGAATAGCTGGCATGTTCCTGAGGTAAAGTCATCTACTGAGAGTGTTGGTGGCAACAGATTGTCTCTCAATTTTATGTGGTGCTGATCTGTCAACCCACAGGATGCATTTCATTATGTAGTAAGGATTTGTCTGAAAAGATCTTGGAGGCAAATTTTCTTCCAAAGTTGCATTTGAGGATTTTATTTGTTTATCTATTAATGTTTTTAATAACAAAGTAAATGAAAAACAAAAAAGTCGGATTGCTTACCTAAATAATAGGACAGGAGAGATAGTAATGCAAGTAGAGTGCTTACCTTGCATGCAGCAGATTTGGGTTCAATTCCCAGTACTTTATATGGTTTCCCAAGCATTGCCCATGGAGATCTCTGAGTCAGAACTTAAATTGATCTTTAAGGATCACTGGGTTGTCCTTCCAATTTGGGGGGTAGATACCTAGGAGAGCAATTGCTGGGTCAAATGGCAGCTCAATTTTGAGTTCTTTGAGCACTCTCCAGACTGTTTTCCATAGGTGTTGGACTAGGGGTCATTCCCACCAGCAGTGGATGAGAGTGCCTTTCATACTACATCCCCACCAACACAGATTGTTCCCATTATTTTTGATGTGAGCCTTCCTCACTGGTGTAAGGTGGTAACTCATTGTTGTCTTGATTTGGATCTCCCTGATGATGAGTGAAGGTGAGCATGTTTTCATGTGTTTGTTAGCCATCCTTCTGTCTTCCTCAGAGAAGTGTCTATTCATTTCATCTCTCCATTTTTTATGGCTTTATTTGGTTTTGGGGGCTCTGCTTTCTGAGTGCTTTGTATGTTCTAGATATCAGCCCTTTATCTGATATGTCGAGTGAAAAGATTTTTTTCCCATTCTGTTAACTGTCTTTTTGTGTTAAGTAAGGTTTCTTTAGCCATACAGAAGCTTTTTAGTTTGATGTGGTCCCATTTGTTTATGTTTTATGCTAAAGTTCTTGCCATTGGTGCTCCATCCTCGAAGACCTTTTTGATATATAGGTCTTTGAGTGTTCTGCCTATTTTATTCTCGATAAACTTTATAGATTCAGGTCTGATTTCAAGGTCTTTGATCCATTTTGAGTTGACATTTGTATAAGGAGTGGGGTATGGGTCAATTTTCACTTTTGTACATGTGATTTTCCAGTTGTACCAACACCATTTGTTGAATAGACTTTCTTTGTTCCATTTCAAGTTCTTGCCTCTTTTATCAAATATTAGTTCGCTATATATCTGGGGGTTTATGTCTGGGAATTCTGTTCTGATCCACTGGTCTGAGGTTCTGTCTCTGTTCCAGTACCATCCACAGCACTTTTTTTTTTAGCATGAATTCAGAAAATTAGGAATAAGCATATTTCTGTTCCTGTAAACTAGAAATTGAGGCTTAGAAAACTACAAGAGAGAATTTTTGTGAGGACTCTTTTTAAAATTATCTTTATTTAAACACCATGATTACAAATCTGATTGTAGGTGTATCATTACATTCATGTAAAGAACACCCCCCCCTTCACCAGTGCAAGAATCCCACCACCAATTTCCCAGATCTCCCTTCTCCCCAACCCACCCACACCTGTACTCGAGACAGCCTTTCTATTTCCCTCATTCATTCACATTGTTATGATAGTTTTCAGTGTAGTTATTTCTCTAACTGCACTCATCATTCTATGTGGTGAGCTTCATGTCATGAGCTGCACCTACATGGGAAGATGGGGGGAAATAATGGTTGGGACTGAGGCAGTAAAAGATTAGAAATGAGTTTTTTAGGGCAGTATCAAGGTCACAATACAAGATGGATATTATGCATATATAAACTATATGCATATAATACTATCAATATATATTGTATGCGTGGGAGTACTAGCTCCCACATGGTTTTTTTTGTTTGTTTTGTTTTTGGGTCACACCCGGCAGTGCTCAGGGGTTACTCCTGGCTCTTAGCTCAGAAATCACTCCTGGCAGGCTTAGGGGACCATATGGGATGCCGGGATTTGAACCAATGACCTTCTGCATGAAAGGCAAACGCCTTACCTCCATGATATCTCTCGGGCCCCATCCGCATAGTTTTTGAAATGGAGACCAAGGAGAAAAAATTTCCAGTGACTGTCCCAACATAAACCAGTGCTAGAACGGCCCGCTCTCCTCCCAAAGTGCATTCCTATTAGGGTAGGGAGAGGTAGGGGGAAAGCCTGATGACCCCTATAGATTCCATCTGGACCTACGCCCAGGGAAGGCCTGGAGTGCAGGGGAAAAAGAGGGGGATTGCTGGGGGCCTGCCAGGACTCTTAAATAGTAGTTTCTTTCCCATATTTCTTAGCTCTAAAATCCTTGTTAATATTAAGGTTACTAAAGCTCAAAGAAAATGGATGAAAATTTAGTGACTCACTTGCTTCATTTCAATATGAACTCTTCAAGTAGTTTTTGAAATCCGTGCCTTAAAACATTTAAATATTTTCAATATAGCTTAGACTTATAGAAATTTGGGAAAGTTCTTAAAGAAAGCACATTACACAATAGCTAACATTATTGCATAATGTATATATGCCTACATGTATGTTTGATTTTAAATTTTTAAAAACACTGCTTATATAATTATATAATGATTATATAATGACTGATTATATAATGACTGAGTCAAATAGCTTTGGTTTAATTAGAACAATGTCAAAAATAAAAGGTTAAATAAGAGCCATGTATCTAATAATTCTGAGGGAACTGAGGAGAACATAGAGTTGATTATAATCACAATGGAGGAGTAGAAACAGAGTTCAATAGTTGATCACAACAATCTTAATGAGTGAGAGAAATAGAATGTCTCAAATACAGTCAGGGGTTGGAAAAGAGGTGGGGGAGATTGGTGGGAGTTGCATTGGTAAAGGGAGGTGTTCTGTTTATGACTGAAACCCAACTACAATTATGCTTGTAATCATGGTGCATAAGTAAAGATTATATATAAATAGTTGAATAGCAAGTGTATCTACTTCTCTGTTTGCTTTGTGTCTTCACTTTTCCACAAGGTCAGTAATAAGTATATATGACTGTTGAGGGCAAGGATTAATCACTTTCCCCCCTGTATATGCTAGAAAGTAAATACTTTAGGTGGTGCAAGACATATGGTCATTGTGGCAACTATTCTTTCATGCAGTGAAGTAAACATAGATAATATGTGAATGAATGGACTGTGTTCAAGTAAAACTTTATTTACAAAATCAGACAGGTTGGTTGGATCTGACCCATTTGACTATATTTGCTGAATCTTCACTCTGAGACCAAGGTATTGGTGATATAGAATTCACCAGCCATTAAGTTGAGATCACTGTTTTGTCAGACTGTTCACCTAAACAAATACTGCTTGATCTGATCACCTTTCCTCTGGATTTTAAATTTATAAACCTAGAAGCATCAACCAATAGAGTTTGTCATCTTCCTTTTTCTCTCCACTTGAATAATGGTAGTTCTCTCAATAATGGCCTAAGAAAGTTGGACCCCAATTATATCTGCAAAGCAGGTAATCTAACATTGACCTTGTAACGATGTTACATATTAAAAGTACATATTTTCAAACTTTTCTTTATGGAATGTTATGTGCAGATCAACCAAAACGAAGGATATTTTTTAATCATTTGCTAAAATACCTTTTGTGTTGACTCACTGAGCTCCTTTGGAAATATTGCTGATCAAAGAGGAATAGGACATGATGTGAGAATTTCTGGATCTTCAAAGTAGGTACCAGTCAGAATTCACCCCATAGTTATAATGTAGCAATGAAAACCTTTTTACATGCACTGTTAACATGACATTTTAGAACAACCATCTATATTTTTTTCCTGGCTAAATTTTAAAAAAGGACACTCTAATGTCCATCTTACATGTGACTATTGTTCAGAGTAAAACATTGCAGATGGCAATAGGCCAGCTGGACTAAACTGATTGCAAGTTGAGCAGGGATTTCTAGCCTGTCCCATGGGACTTTTCTGTGAGGAAACTTTAATGAAAAATAGATTAGATTTTTACCAAGACGAGCTTCAGGTGTCAAAGGCATAAATTGTACCATTCCCCATGTTCATTACAGTTACTGTAATAAGAATGGACTCACTTCATGTTAGTTGTCTGTCCTTGTTGCAATTTTACCAAGAAAAAAAAAGAGACCCAGGAGTGCATCATAGACACAGCCCTGGGAATCACTGGTCTCTGTAGGTGGGAGATTTATTTTCTTGCTCAGGAAATCTATGTGGAGAATCTTTATGAAAACTCATATTCTCAGTTTGAAATAACCTGGCAGGATATATGTAAGAGTGAGAACTTGTTCAAGGAGAAGAAAGCAACATTCATTGCAGAACTTGGAAGTACAATTTATACAAAATGATAGCAGTATTATGCTGGAGAAGTATTTTAAAGGAAATAAGAATACTACTGCTACCTCTACATCATCACCATCATCATCATCATCATCATCATCTTCTTCTTCTTCCTTCTTTTCTCCTTCTCCTCCTTCTTCTTATTCATGATCATGATCATAATCTTCTTCTTCTTCTTCTTCTTCTTCTTCTTCTTACTACTACTACTACTGCTACTGCTGCTGCTGCTGCTTCTACTTCTACAACTACTACTCAAGGAATCAAAAACCAAAATTATAAAGGGATTCTTTAGTTAAGATTTAAGAAAAGACCTATTAATATCAAGATATTTGAGTAATGCTACTTCAAGAAAGCAAGTTTGAAGAGTACAAATATTGATATAGCAGTTAATATGCTTGCCTCGCATGCAGCCAATCACTAGTTTAAACTCTGAATGTGGTCATTTGCTCACCAAGAGTCATCACTGAGAACAGAGCCCAGGAATATGCAAGTACTACCAGATGGGTCTCCAAAGCTTTCCACCTCCAAACTATAGTCGAGAGAAGAAATAAGATTTTTCATTTATATATTATATATAATGTAATTATATATAAAGTAGTATATTCCCTACTTTTATGCAGAAGTATATGGGGCCATAAAACAGAGTAATGATCAAAATGTGGTCCTCATCCCAATATCTCATACCATTTTAATTTTTACCCAGTTTTTTTTAACTCATCTCTAATTTACACAGAAACTTTGTATTGTTTTCTTGTAGTAGGTTTGCATTAGAATTTTATTAGGTATATTCTGAAATGTAGTAACTTTATAAGATGAGCTAAGGAGGAAAATGGTTTTCTAGTTAAGCTTATTTTGGAGTATACTTGGGAGAGACTGCTTACCATATTCTTCACTTGGATGGTTCAATTACATTCTGGCATACCAAAGACCCTGCCTAGTACAGAGACAGTTTAACTTTGTTTCTTGACCTTGACTAAGAAGCATTTTGTCAAATGAAATTAAGGATTACGATGAATATCGTAAAGATAGAACAGGAGTTAGTTTAAGTTTATTATTATGTTAGCATCAGGGTTAGAATTGGGCTAGGGTCAGGAGTTGGTGTGGTAATAGAAATAGACTTATGTTTGCGATGGTCAAAGTTGAAAATGAAAGCTAGAAATAAGGTGAATTTTAAAGTTACAATATTTATTAGGGTTTGGCCCAGGCTTGTATCAGGTTAGTATTAAGGTTAGGGTTTAGATTAGCTCTAGGATAAGGGATAGTACTAGAGTTAGGAAAAGTAATAGAGTTTGGGTTAAGGTTTGGCTATGGCTAAAGTTGAGAATAAGATTTTAAATTGGAGGTAATGTCAAAATTAGTGTAATTCTATGGTTAGACTAAAACTTTGGTTAGATTAGTATTAGGGCTACAATTAGAGTCAGTTTAGGATTAGGTTTCTGCTTAGGGTTCAGGATTGAGATGAAATAATATTTGGCTATGATTGAAGTTAAAATTTAAAAAAAGGATCTGGGTGTATATTAAACTTAGTGTATAGGTAGGATTTGGACAAGGTTTGCTTCAGAGTTTTACTAAGGTCATAATTAGAATTAACTTTATAGTGATATAGGATATGAATTAAATGATATAGAGTGATAAGTTTAAAATTTTGGTTTGGATATGGTCTAGTTGAGGTTATAAGTTAGGTTAATTATAAATCTTATCTTTTTGAACCTTTTTTTGGTACCACATCTGGCAGTGTTCTGTCAGAGGTTATTCCTGACTCTGCACTCGGGAATCACACTTGTAGTGCTCAGGTGGCCATATGGCATGTCAGCAATCAAACCCAGGCTGATCCCATTCAGAGAAAGTGCTTTATTTGCTGTACCATCTAGGTTAAACATTATGATGAAGTTTTAATTTAGGGTAATAGACCAAGGCTTAGGTCAGGGTTAAAATTAGGGTTAGTGTTATGGTTAAAATTAATGTTAGGATTATTGATTGTGATAGAGAGAGGGCTTAGGTTTGGCTGTGTTTGATGTAGATAATAAAAGTTAAGATTAGGGGCCAGAGTGATAACATAGTAGTTATTTGCCTTGCAAAAAACATAGTAGCATTTGCTTTGCACACTGCCGACTGGATTCAATCCTTGGCATCCTATATGTCCCCCTAACCTATCACAAGTGATTTCTGAGTGTAGAGCCAAGAGTTATCCCTGAGCACAATTGGGTGTGGCCCCAAAACTAAACAAAACAAAAACACGAAAGAAAACAAAAAGGAAAGTTAAGATTAGTGAAATTGGTAGATTTCTGCAAAGACTAGTTCTGGGTTAATATTAGATTTACGGTAATGGTAAGAATTAGGGTTAATGTTATGATTAAGGCTATATATAAGCATATCACTCGATATGATACACCTTCAGAACAATATTACAAACCAGTGTCTAAAATAAAAATAAATGGGAGTGAGAAGAAAATATCTGCCACAAAAACAGTTGGGGAGCAATTGGGAAGAGGAAAGGAGTGGAACTGGAACACTGATTACAGAATATGCACATGAATATTAAAACATGAAAACTCATGAAGAGTGTTGTACATTATATTTCTGAAACTCACAAATAGTTTTATAATGGTGTATCTCATGGTTATTCAACTAAAGAGTTAGTAAATAATTGTTTTTAAAATACTAGAGATAGGGATGGATGGAGATAGAGTTTAGGTTTGACAATGATCAAAGTTGAGAGTCAAAATTAGGAATAAGGTAAATGTTAAATTTAGGGTAGTTGTTAGGGTAGGTCTCATCTTTATTTCAGGGTAGTATTTGGGATATGTTAGTATTATTATTATTATTAGTCTAAAGATTATGGATCAGAATATTAATAGGTTTATTTGGGCTAATATCAAAATTGAGAATGAAAATTAGGATTAAGGTTAATGTTAACTTTTGAGTAATTGTTAGGATTAGAACAAATTTGGGATCAAAGTAAAGTTATGGTTCGATTACATACATTTGGCATACAATTAAAGGGTATTGCGCTAATCTTAACACTAATCATAACCTTAATACTAAACTTGATCAAAGCTTGGTATAACCCCACTAGTTACCATAAATTTAAATGTCACCCTCTTCCTAAATTTTATTATCAATTTGAACCCTTTACTAAATTCTATCTTTACACTATCATTAAGTCTAACCCTAATATAAATCTAAACCTAACTGTAACCCTGATAATAACCTCAACCTAATATTGGATAAGTCAATTACCCTAAATTTAACATTTATCCTATGCCAAGCTTTTATTCTTTTTGATAAACTAATTTTATCTGAGAAGTACATTAGCTAAGTGAGAGGAAATGTTTTTTTTTTTTTTTTTTTTTTTTTGGATTTTGGGACACACCCTCTGTGCTCAGGGGTTACTCCTAGCCCTGGACTCAAAAATAGCTCCTGAAAGGCTCTGGACCATATGGGATGCCAGGGATTGAACCCAGGTCCATCTCTACTGCTGTGCTTTTGCGCCCACCCCATAAAGAAAAAGGCAAGAAGTAAACAATGAATTTTTCTTTTTAGATAACTGATATTAAATTGTACATCTGTACTGACTTCATGTTAGTAGCATCATTCTCAACCTTGGGTGGAATGCTATTGATTCCTGACTCTATTCTGATATTCCCAATTTCCTCATCTATTTTTTTCTATAAACAATAAATACAATAATATTTTCACAAATCTTTTGAGGATTTTTGATACCTATTATTTCTTTTTTACAACATATATCTCTAAGATGAAGACAGATTTTGTGGTTCGAGACAATGGAATATCAACCCAAAGTCTCCTGGATAGTAAGTAGAAAGATGAGGTCATATGGCTATAGAGTTGCTCTCATCCTTTGTGAACCTCACACTCAACAAACCTACTCCATGAGTTTGATATACCGTGCATTTTACACATTTGAACTGGGGTGAAGTCTTCTTTATCCCTTCCTCAATGCCAATGTGTTTGTTGGGAAGATCCCTGAAGTAGAAAATGGTTAGTCAATACACCCCTGTTTATTTGAAATTATTGCCCTAATTGTAGTATATTTTCCTAGGATTTCCTGGCCACATTTCTCTTTGCTAAGTCAAAATTTCCTGAATATAATAAAATTCCAATAAACATCTTAGAAAAAAAACCCCAATATTTATTGTTCTACTTATGATGTTTCCAATTAATTATATTATACATCTCAAGCAACTTAAAGTCTGAGAAGACAGTAGATGTTTCAGCCCTGAAGTTAAAAATCAGTTCAAAAATATGTAAATGTCATTCAAAATTCAATATCACTGAAACAATATTAACTAATCAAAGTACTAATACTAATTGTTTACACGACTAATAGAAGGTCTATAAAATAATCATCATACATGGCTTTTATATTATATAAACATGTATTAAGTTAAATAAATGATTATCAAATAAAAAAAAGAACAAACACATATTTTTCTTTTGAAATAATAAACCTCTACTTTGACAAAGAAGAAATACAGATGGCCAAAAGACACATGAAAAAGTGCTCCACATCACTAATCATCAGGGAGATGCAAATCAAAACAACGATGAGATACCACCTCACACCACAGAGAATGGCACACATCACAAAGAATGAGAATAAACAGTGTTGGCGGGGATGTGGGGAGAAAGGAACTCTTATCCACTGCTGGTGGGAATGCCGTCTAGTTCAACCTTTATGGAAAGCGATATGGAGATTCCTCCAAAAACTGGAAATCGAGCTCCCATACGATCCAGCTATACCACTCCTAGGAATATACCCTAGGAACACAAAAATACAATACAAAAACCCCTTCCTTACACCTATATTCATTGCAGCTCTATTTACCATAGCAAGACTCTGGAAACAACCAAGATGCCCTTCAACAGACGAATGGCTAAAGAAACTGTGGTACATATACACAATGGAATATTATGCAGCTGTCAGGAGAGATGAAGTCATGAAATTTTCCTATACATGGATGTACACGGAATCTATTATGTTGAGTGAAATAAGTCAGAGAGAGAGAGAAAAACGCAGAATGGTCTCACACATTTATGGGTTTTAAGAAAAATGAAAGACATTCTTGCAATAATAACTTTCAGACACAAAAGAGAAAAGAGCTGGAAGTTCCAGCTCACCTCAGGAAGCTCATCACAAAGAGTGATGAGTTTATTTGGATAAATAACTACATTTTGAACTGTCCTAATAATGAGAATGTATGAGGGAAATTGAGAACCTGTTTAGAGTACAGGCGGGGGTCGGGTGGGGAGGAGGGAGACTTGGGACATTGGTGATGGGAATGTTGCACTGGTGATGGGTGGTGTAAAAAAAAATAATGAAGATCCTTATAGAGATTACATTAAATATGTACAGTAAAAAAAAAAAAGAAGAAATAACAAACTGGGTCGGAGTGGTGGCACAGAAAAAAAAATATTTTATATTTGTGCTTTGGAGTAAATTGCTAATACTTTAAAAAAAAAAGAAGAAAGAATAAAAAGAAAGTTTTTTGCAAATCTTTTCATTATGACTTATAATAATAATAATAACTAAATTGATATGCACATTATTTTAAATATGTCTGCATTTCAAAAAAAAAAAAGAAATAATAAACCTCTACAAATAGCCAAAGGAATCCTCAGAAAAATGATGGGAGGCATTACTTTCTCTAACTTCAAACTGTACTACCATGCAGATATAATTTAAACAACATAGTACTGGAATAAGAACAGATCCTCAGATCAAGGGAATAAAATAGCAATCCAGAGATGGATCCTCAGGTGTATGGTCAGTTAAATGTGATAAGGGAGCAGAAAAAATGAAGTGAAGCACAGAAAGTCTCTTCAAGTAGCAATTGGAAACAGTTGGCTACACACACACACACACACACACACACACACACACACACACACACACACATACACATACACACACATGAGAAAGAAAAAGCTAAGACCTCTTTCTACAGACATGCACAAAAATTAAATAAAAGTTGATTAAAGTCTTCAATATTGGGCCTGAAACTACAAGTTACATAGAGAAAAATATAGACAGAAATCTGTACAACATTGATGTTATCTCTAAGAATAAAATGCTATTATCTAAACAAGTGGAAACAAAGATTAAAAAAATGAGACTACATTGGTTAAGTTAAACTTTTGCACATCAGAAGAAACAATGACAAGCAGACAGAGAGCCCACAGACTTGGAGATATTACTTGCCTACTGCTCATTTGATAAAAGATTAATATGCAATACATTAAGCACTGGTCAAATTTTACAAGAATAAAAAATTCTATCAAAAATGAGAAAAATAGATGAACAGGAAATTCTTCAAAAGAGAAATACAAATAGCCAAAGGCATAAAAATTCACTATTTCATTAATCATCAAATCTCATAAGAGAGAATTCATCAAAAAGAAACACATCAAAACGAACAATCAATATTAGAGAGGATATGAGGAAAAAGGGTCTCTCATACACTTCTATTAAGAATTCTGATTGGAACAACATTTTTTAAGAAGACAATATTGGACATTACTCAAAAAGCTAGGAATTGATTTTTTTTACATGACTCAGCAATTTTAGTTTTAGAAATATACCCCAAGGGTATGCAGAAAAGACATTTGTATTCCTATGTTCATTGTATTACTAGTCACAATAGCCAAAATCTGAAATATTCCAAGTATACAATAACAGATCACTGCATGGAGAAACAATGGTACATTTGCATAATGGAACACTACTCAGCTATAAGAAAATATTAAGCCAGACACTTTGCTATGTAAATGGTATAAAGAATATTATGTTGGGGCCTGGAAAGATAGCACAGCGGCGTTTGCCTTGCAAGCAGCCCATCCAGGACCAAAGGTGGTTGGCTCGAATCCCGGTGTCCCATATGGTCCCCCGTGCCTGCCAGGAGCTATTTCTGAACAGACAGCCAGGAGTAACCCCTGAGCATCGCAGGGTGTTGCTTTCCATAAAGGTTGAACTAGACGGCATTCCTACCAGCAGTGGATAAGAGTTCCTTTCTCTCCACATCCCTGCCAACACTGCTTGTTCTCATTCTTTGTGATGTGTGGTACCTCATAGTTGTTTTTATTTGCATCTCCTGATTATTAGTGATGTGGAGCATTTTTTCATGTGTCTTTACAATACAAAAATCCCTTCCTTACATCTATATTCATTGCAGCACTATTTACCATAGCAAGACTCTGGAAACAACCAAGATACCCTTCAACACATGAATGGCTAAAGAAACTGTGGTACATATACACAATGGAATATTACACAGCTGTCAGGAGAGATGAAGTCCTGAAATTTTCCTATACATGGATGTACATGGAATCTATTATGCTGAGTGAAATAGGTCAGAGAGAGAGAGAAAAATGCAGAATGGTCTCACTCATCTATGGGTTTTAAGAAAAATGAAAGACATTCTTGCAATAATAATTTTCAGACACAAAAGAGAGAAGGGATGGAAGTTACAGCTCACCTCATGAAGCTCACCACAAACAGGGATGAGTTTTGTTAGAGAAATAACTACATTTCAAACTCTCCTAATAATAAGAATGGTATGAGGGAAATGGAAAGCCTGTCTAGAGTACAGGCGGGGGTTGGGTGGGGATCAGGGAGACTTGAGACATTGGTGATGGGAATGTTGCACTGGTGATGGGTGGTGTTCTTTACATGACTGAAACCCAAACAACACAATCATGTATGTAATCAAGATGTTTAAATAAAAAATATATTAAAAAGAAAGAATACTATGTTGAAATACTTTAGAAGGAACTGATCAGAATGACTTCTCTCACATGTGGGGTATAAAGAAAATTTGTAGGGAAGTATTAAATGACCAAAGGCAGAAAAACAAAGAGCATGAAAACTGATATGCAACAGGAATCTTGCCACTGGGGTGGGAGAGATTAGTTAGGGAAAGGAACACTAGGATACTGTTTGAGGTTGAAAATTATCTGTCACATAAGATTAATAAACCTGATAATAATTAGGCCTAGGGTTAGATTAAAGAGTTTAGAGTTAGGGTTAGGTTTAGGAATAGTGATTGTCATAGGGTTTTGGTTTGACTATGTATGAAAATTTGGTGAATGATAAAGTTAGGGTAATTGGTGGGGTGATCCCCAGGCCTGGGCTAAAACTAAGGTTTACTTTAGGAACAGGATTAAGGTTTAGGGATAAAGATAGACTTGTGGTTGGCTATGTTCTAAGTTTGAGAACAAAATTTAGAATTTGGTGAGTTCTAAATTTAGGGCATTGATAGGGTCAGTCAAGGCTAGGATCATTAGTATTAGTATTAAATTTAGGGTGAAGTTTAATATTAGGACTAGGGTTAGAATTAGTGTTAGGTATAAATATAGAGAGAGGATTTATATTTGCTTATGGGAATGTTTTTTTAAAACAAGAATAGAATCAGGGTTATTATTAGAGTTAGGTTTATCTATACAGATAATTGTAGAGCTAGAGTTTAGGTGCTATTGTCAAAATTCAGAATAAAATTTAGAAATAAGGTTTATATTAAATTGGGATAACTTATACTGTTAGGTAAAGTTTAATGTCAAGTTTAGTTATCAAGACTGGGTTACATTTTAGGTTATAGTTAGGTTTTAGGATAGGAACAAAGCTATCTTAAATCTGGCTACAACTGAAGTTAAGAATGGATTAGATTAGAATAAATGTTAAATAGTATATTTGGTAGGGTTAGGTCAAGGCTATGGTTTGGTAAATATTTGGAATAAATAATTATAGTTTGTATTAGGATTAGGGCTAAGGATAGAGATAAGTTTACACTCAGGTAGGTTAAAATTACGTATAAAAGGTATGATTATAGTGAATGTAAAATTTGGGGTTATTGGTAGTGGTGGTCTCAGACTAGGATTAGGGTCCGCATTAGGCTTTGTGCTATAGTTAGGATTAGGTGTAGGATTAAGTTTAAGGTTAGAGAGTAGATAGAGATAGGATTTTAATTTTGTGGTTATTAAAATTTAAAATGAAAAAATTAGAGTAAACATTAAATTTAGGGTAATTGGTATGGTTAGACCCAGATTAGGACCAGGGTTATAATTAGGGTTAGATTTTTTTTTATGGTTAGGATTATAGGTTGTATAGAGATAAACTTTTACTTTATTTGAATTTAGGAAAGAAAGTGAGGATTAGGATGAACATTAAATTTCAGTAAATTGGTAGGATTGGGCTAAAATTAGGCTCAGGATTATGACTATTAGGGTTTCAATTAGGGTTTTAGGGTTAATTTAGGTATAGGGTATAGGTTTAATTATGGTGTAAATTAAGAATGAAATTTAGAATTAGGTGAATGTTTAATATAGTGTTATTATTAGGGTTAGGTCATGACCATGTTATGAACAGTAGTAATGCTAAAGTTAGATTAGAATATTAGATTTAGCTTTATTTGTATGGTTAGACCAAAGCTAGAGTAATATATATATTTTGGGCTAGAGTTTGAGATCTGGTTAGAGTTAAGGTTAAGTATTGCATTTAGTTTGTAGTTAGGACTATTAGGTTAGACCATGATAGAGGTTTAGAATGAAAGAATCAAAATGAATGTTTGGTTTAGGGGTAATTTGTAGAACTATCCAATGGTAGAGTTAGAGTTAAATCCAGTAATAGATTTGGAGTTAGGGCTAGAATTTGAATTATAATGTGACATGGTTAAAGATAAGAGTGAAAATTAAAGTGAAGTTGAATACTATATTTTACATAATTAGTAGTGTTAGGATAAGGTTAAGGTTATAAATTGGCCTTGGTGTAGAGTTAGCATTATGGTAGAATTAGGTTTAGACTTATTTTTATTTTTATTTTTTTGTCCCCCCATTCACAATACAGACCATCAAAGGGCCTGGGTTGAGGTGTATATGGGGTGCATTTATTGTACCTCCTTCTATTTGTTTTAATACTCTTTTTTTTTTTAATCTTTTTTTTTTTTTTTTTTTTTGGTTTTTGGGCCACACCCCATGATTCTCAGGGATTACTCCTGGCTATGCGCTCAGAAGTCTCTCCTGGCTTGAGGGACCATATGGGACGCCGAGGGATCAAACCTCGGTCCGTCCTAGGCTAGCACTGGCAAGGCAGCCACCTTACCTCTAGTGCCACCACGCCGGCCCCAGTTTAATGTTCTTTTTAAGTTTAGGATTAAGGTTTTGCTCATGTTAGGTGTCTAGAATGAAAGGGTGAGGGTGAATGCTACTTTTAAGGCATTTACTTAGGCCACTCCTAAGGAATAAATTACTTGGACATTTATTATAAATTAGAGTTAGGTCATTATAGAATTTGAGAGTGAAAATTTAAGGTGATGGTGAATATTACACTTGGTTTTATTGGTAGTCTTAGGCTAAGGATTGGTTAAGTGATTTGCCTTTTGATAGAAGTTGGGTTAGGGTTTGGGTCAGGGTTAGGGTTAAGGTTAATAGAGATCTTGAAATTGAAATTTCAAGAGAAATTGAAATTGTGAGGGAAATTGAGAGAGAAAACTATAGTTAATGTTAGTTTTAGGGTATTTTTTTTTTTTTTTAGTTCAGGCAAATGCTAGATAAGAGATAGGCCTCTTGGCACATGTCCCACAGTCACCATGTCAACTCATTGGCTAGCTTCATAGAGACATTTATTCTCCTAAGACATGTAAATCAACCACAAAATTACATGGGCACACTGGTTTTACAGATAAAAATTCTGGAATACTTCTAAGGGGTGGGTGGGCTAACTCCTTGCCCTGACAATCTCAGCAGCTGCATCCACACCCCTAAAATAGTTGTTTTGCTAATGCCCACCTTCACTGCTTTTCCATTGATCTTTGCAGAGAAACCTAGCCAACAAAAACCTCCAATTATGCTGGGATTTTGGGCTGAGAACTCGAGGTCTTCTCAGAATGAGAGTGAGCAATCTCCCCTCATACCTCTATACTTCTGGAAGCCTGGCAGCTGCAGGCATATCTAACAGTAGCTGCCTTGTCATCTCATTAGCCCAACTCCATAAATCTGGAGTTCCTGGAGCCCAAGGACAACTCCAAAATTTTCAATACATAGATCCAAGTAGGAATGCACTAAACTAGATGTCAAAGTAGCAAAGAAGTCTCTCAAGGTTAGCAAAAACAAAGAAGCAAACAAACGAAACAACTGATAACACAGAATGCTCAATGAGCAGCAAAACAGCTTAGCAAACTCTACCACAATTACTTAATGACCCTATTGTTAGATATAAAATTTTTACAAAATTTCTTTTATTAAAATTTTTTACATTATTCCACTACCATTTAGTTGTAACAAGAACTATAAAGTAAATTATTTCATGTCTGCTAAGGGGGCAGGCTTGCAGGTGGAGAAAATGTTACATTCGTGGTGGATTAGTGGTGGAATATGGAATGTCAGAAACAATTATGAACAATTTTGTAAACCATGGTGTAAATAAAGTAAAACAACTGAAAAAAGAGTCTAAAGTTTAAAAATGTTGGCCACAGGATAGAGTTAAGTAAGGGTTATTGTTAGGGTTTGGGTTTAATATAGCTTTATAAATAGGGTAATGTTGAGCATATGCTTAGTCTTTATATTAGGCTAGGTTTTGCATGTCATCCTTGTGCAGGGGCCATGCTAATCTTCTCTGTATCATTCCAATTTTAGTATATGTGCTGCTGAAGAATATTAGGCTAGGTTTTGAATGAGGTTTGACCTTAAAATAACATTAGAATTAGGATTATTTTTCAGGTTAAGTTTAGTTTTCATAGTTTCAAAACATCATTTTATATCAAAAAAAGCAATACTAATTGAGAGTGGATGTTAGTTTTAGTTAGGCCTGATGTTAGAATAAGACTTAGGGATAAGGTAGAGTCAGAGTTTCTGTTAGAGATAGGATTGTGAGTAATGTTAGAATAATAGATCATTTCTCTAATTTTTATTTTCTCTGTTTTGATTTAGAATAGAAAGTTTTCAAACTTGATAAAGATATATAGATTTTTAGATATATGCCAGGCTTATCAAATTATAATCTTTTGAATGTATAGTATATAAAACATACAAATTATACTAATAGTCCCCTTTCACACGGCATTATATATTTTTCTGATGTATGCTATGCGATTTTAGCTATGTAATAAGATTT
Source organism: Suncus etruscus (assembly GCF_024139225.1). Taxonomy (NCBI): domain Eukaryota; kingdom Metazoa; phylum Chordata; class Mammalia; order Eulipotyphla; family Soricidae; genus Suncus; species Suncus etruscus. The sequence continues at coordinate 178,763,329 of NC_064848.1, forward strand.
ATTATGGTTTGAGCTTATCTATCTCTACTTTTTACATCTTTCAGCATTTATTTACCAGAATATTTGCTTAATTAATATAGGCAAACTAAAACAATAACAATTTATCAGAAACTATAATGATTTTTAAAAAATAATTATCAAAGCATTTTAGCTAAACTCCATCTTTTATTAGCTTTTCCCTCTTCTAAGACATCTTTATTCTCTGATACCTCCTTTTAGCTGACAGTAACTTTACTTCCTAGATTAATCTCAAGGTTCAATGTCTGATACCTACCATGAAACTGACAGCAATTAGTCCCATGCCAATATTTCTTATTTTGGGGAAAATCTATACCTGAGTCATTAAAACATACTACTTTATATAGGGGAAAGGAGATATTATTATTCACTCTAACAGAATTATAGGATTCAGAGTGTGATATGAAAATCATGATTATAAAATGACCCTCTTGTGTGTGTGAAGACACACAAGAAAGATATCAAATTATCCTGGGTGATTTATTCTTACAATCGCTTATGGTGATTTATTCAACTTCAAATCTCTTCTAAGTTTTTCCAAAGAAAGACAAGGCCAAATTACCCACTGGTGCCTAATCTTTCCTAAGATTACTTAAGAGCATGCTTTGGGGCAGTTTTCTGCTTTGATGATATTATGGTGCATTCACCATTTAACAATGGTGAAATGATTGTCATTTAGAAGACCCATCCTCACTGTACAATGGTTTCTGATTAGGATAAGCCTGAAATTGTTGCTGATTAGAAAAACATACTGTGGTTGGCTGTTAGTGCCCCATATCTCCTTAGAAAAGGTGGCACCTGTAAAAATCAATAATGTATGAGTTGAGAATGCTGGGAGATGACATTTTTGTTAAGTCCAGAAGAAATGACAGAATCAAAGTTTTTCAGTCTCCAAGTTTCTCAGTTTAGTCATATCAAAGAGTTTATATAGAGCACCTGTGTTTTGCTCTTCCCAGCTGTTGTGGATCAACCAAGATAAATATGTCATTATTCCTATACACAATAGTTTATAATCTCTTTATAATACACTTAGACTTACATAGTTGAAAGGCAGGACCAGGAAGTAAGTGGGTTGGTTGCAAAGTATGTTATATGACGAGAGAATGTGATCATATTTAAAAGAAAGAAGTGTGTCATTTTAAGACTAATTGGACTTAGGACTAGTTCTGATGTTATATGGAGTAAAGATGCAATTAAGGAGAAGATCACAGATTGAACTGTTGATTGTCTTTGTCTTTTGAGTGCTTCATAGAAACTTCAAGAATTAGAAAATGGACATAGGAGGTCGTTAATAATGTGCATTGTGTTCATTTCCACTAAATTTCCAGAAAACAAATTACTTTTTCCAATGGTATTCTTTCACTTTGCATTCTTAGATAATTTTATTGATCACTGGTCTATTAACGATCTTCATTAGTGTAGCCTTTGAATCATTCATTCATTTATGATCCTTGCATTATGCTCTTTTTCTATCATCTCTCCTTTGAGTGTATTTCTTTCTTTGCAGTTATTGATGGTACTTGAGGAAGGATTTTTAAATGGACAGACTAGAAGATATCAGCATCCATGAGAATTTATAAACCTACAGTCAGTGAACTTGATTCAGCCAATGCCTTTAAAATGTGTCCAAAAAGCTTTAGGGCACTGCATCATTTGAGCACTGAAAAATGAGGCAGGGATTTTGAGGAGCATGAAGTGGATTATTCTGTTGTGCAGATCAAAGTGTGTATGTGAGAGGAAGAAATTATACAAGTAGAGGAATGGAGAAGAAAATACAAACTGGGACAATTTTATGTCAGTGGCACATTTTCAAAGATCTTTGAGAGTTTGTTCTCTGAAGGGTCAGGCAAGGGAGCAGCATTGTTTTGGATGTAAGACAGAGGCTCTACAAAAGGAAATTTTTGTTCGCTCTTTCTTTTTCTGTGTCAAGAAAAACACATGATGTTTTAAACAAAACATAAAATTCCAGGGGATTATTTAGACACTCAGCTTGGGGCTTGGATCAGATGGGTCATGGAGACACTGTCTAGTCCCTGATTTGAAAGACTATCTCCTGAGAAAGCTGTTTGTGTTTCATATCAACATAGTTTAAATATGAATGCTTTTGAACTTTCTACAATATTGGCCAAAGAACTTAAATAAGATTGCAGTGAATTGTGTAAAATAACAAATGCCAGTATCTTACTTGGTCTTTAATTCCTGCTTCTCTCATCCATTTATCCTCACTTGGTGAGCAATAGTAAATGACAGGCACTTTAATACAAAGACAAATTAGATTCACCTCTAACCTCAAGGACTTTGAGTCAATAGGGTATAGGAAAAAATTACCAAATGTAACTTGTGATAAAAAAACAGACATGGAGGCCAGAAAATGACTTCAACGCTGAGCTGAGTGTTGAGCTGATGCCTTGAAAGGTTAATCTAAGTAAACTGCATCATAAAATTTTAACTGGAAAGTTAAGTTCATATTTTATTGAAGTAATTTTTGTTGTAAATTGCTTTCTTACTATAATGTGCTATGAAAGCGTTTTTGACCCATATGTAGTGATAATAAACAACCTAAAGGAGGTGATCAAAGAAAAAATGATGAATTTGTCAATAGATTAATCATGCCACTATGATTGAAATATTCTTTTTACAGTAACAATCTGAAGTCTGACAAAAATGCTGCTACATTATATTGTGTTCGCCACTATTTAGAGACTCAGAAAGAATAAACATTCTTTACTGGTATTTGTACAGTTATGCTATTTATTTTGTTTTATCTGTTACCTCTTGGGCCAAGAGGTTAGTGATTTTATGATGCTTATCTGAAACAGTCATAAGAAAAGAAGTTTTATATTTTCTGTTATTGTAGGCTTTACCATATGTTCTGGTGAATACAAATGTGTGAATTTGAGCACATCATAATGTGCCCTCTGATGAAGTGGCGAATAATAACACCCTTTCTTTTTCTTCACAGGATTGTAGTGATGAAGACCAAGCAATGCTGTGTGCATGAAGTCTTTTGCAGACTACAAATTCTTACGGAATTTTGCTTTGTTTAAGAGATGCCAAAAACCCTCCATGAAAAATTGTGACATTTTTATACCACAGTATTCTTAATTTTCTGTTTTTTTTCTTTTTATATTTTAACTACCTTTAAGATGAAATTAAATGACCACTCAGGCCCAGTGTCTCTTTTAGAAATTATTCTATTTAAATTACTCTGAGTTCTCTTTTGCTCATTTAAGTAATTGCCAAGATAATTTGTTTGCTTTCTTTCCTAGGTTTACTACTATTTAAGTCTCTGATTTGTATGAGTGTTTAGAGATTGAATTACAATAGCAAAATACTGGTGATTACGAAAACCCACATGAATATGTGCTATGGGGTCGCATAGAGATTCCTAGAGAAGTTGAAGAATTTCCAGAATTTTCATTAGTCGGCTACTGCATGGGGACCCAGACTCAGAACACAGAGCTTCTATCACAGTTTTTCCAAGCCTTTTAAAGAATGGAGCATCATCCTCCTAGAGCAGGTATGCACATGTAGATAAGTAGGATACAACATCACATTAGTAGGGAATATGGCTATTATTCTGAAGTTACTTTTGCTGCTTGTAATCAGAAAAAAATCCTGTCTTCAATCTAAATCCAGGGGTTAAAACTTCGATTGACATCTCCTTGGCAAGCGCCAACCACTGGTTACAAACACAAATAACCTGCAAGGATTATCTATGGAGTTTGTTTGAAGAAACATCAAACAGAAAATCAGTGGTCAGGCAGAAGATAGTTGCCTTTGTGGAATCATTTAAACCCACATCTGCCAATCCATCAGGAAAATGTATAATGTTGGGCTTTAACTCCATGTCCTTCTTGGTAACCATGAGGTTTTTAAACCTATGGGAGATCTTGAGATCTTAGGAATGAACTCTTTGAACCAGATGTCTCTTTCCCATTACCACTGATTTACTGAATCATAGAATCATTCAAGTGTTTCTGAAATAAATGAAATACTTTGATTAAGATTGTGCCTAAAGGGCCAGAAGTCAGGACTTCCAGCCTGGAACTCTTTCCATGACACTTCCTTCAACTCTTTAGTTTTGCATTTCAGTGTCTGGGGATTGCTCTATTTCTTTAGAGTTCATTTTAGTATTAATCAAAGCTGTTTCGAGAACATTGCTTTTGGTTACATCATTAAAATTGGAGTTTTCATTTACTCTTCCAGTATCATAATATTGGGAAAAATCTGTTTGCATATATATTTAAAATTATATATGTATATATATTTAGATCTTTGTGAGGTGATGGATGGCTCCATTGATAAATATATGTAACTTGTATTATGACATGGCTTAAATGGCATAGGATTCAGATTTTATTCCTCTGTTTGGCAATGAAATGATCAGTATATTACTTAATATTTGAGATTTTTAATTTTACTTTTTACAATGGAAATATGACAGGATTTTGTATGGTTTAAAATAATTTGTGATTGAGAGGAACTCTTATTGTTTACAATAATGTAAACAATTATATTATGCAATTCTGTGAATATAATTACCCAACTGTTGTTCCAGAGCCCTCTAGCTTTGCTGTTTGCTCTGTAGGTGACTAAATCAACTCATATAATTCCAGGATTGTCTGGAAGCTCCATAGGAAACCTCTTAAAGTTTCAAATTTTGATTATAGTCTACTTTTCTTGTTGAAATTGGGGTCACATGTGTATTCTAATCCTCAAAAGCATTGACTATGGAAGTATAGGAATTTGTATAGAAAGGATATAAAATAAAAGTAGTTATATTATTAAATTTGCAGGGGTCTGAAGGAAACGAGCATATGAAACAATAGAAAGAAATAGGAAGTATCAGAGCTTTAAAATAATTAATTCTAAATACTCATTTGAAGCAGAATTCTGATCATTTCTCCCCTGCTCTGTGTCCGTACTAATGTTAACAGATGTATCACCATCCAAACAGAAATGTAATGTTGGCAGCTCTCTCATTTTACAAATTTAATTATGGCTGAAAATGTGATAATGGAGGAACCTTTCCAAGTTTTAATTAGATCTGTGTTTGGCACAAGCAACCTTCGTATTCCACCATATGGGTAATAGTGGTGCAAGGTGCCATCTTGTGTCCTTGCTGTGAGTTACTCAGCCCTTGATTATCTACAGAGGAATTGGCTCTGCCATGGATCAGTCATGGTTCTTTTATAATCCCAGTCAACTCTTCCTGTATCTAATGTGTAGCTGGGCTGCCTCCCCACAGTGTCACTTGGTGTAGCCTTGGGAACTGTAAACTTATTTTAATATTTACTTGGCAGAGCATCACCTACTACTATATGCCAGCTTATTTGTTACTCATTGTCATCAGATAATCTATTCCAAATATAATGTGCACATGATTTTGGATGTATATTGAATTTTGAAATTTGAAAAATATAGGACAACATCAGACCCAGGCACTGGTCCCGTAACTATGAAAGGTAAGTATTACAGGTGACAAAACAGAGTTTCAGAAAGATTTGGTTACTTATCCAGGATTGCTGCATGAATAAAGAACATCACTTTAGTCTTCATGTCTCTAAAGTTGTACTCGATTCTGTCGGACACTGTCTATAAAAGTACATACACAGAGATTATATGGGTGATTTTTAATTTTCAGTTGTATAAACTAAAGCTTTTCTTTAGATTATGAAGAGATTGAACTTGGATAAACATGTGATAAATATAGAAAGTTGTATATAGCTAGATATAAGGTAGGTAGAAGTTGTAGATAGGCAAAAAGGTAGGGAACTTGGTACTCTATTCCTCTCTATTCCTCTTCTTAGAACCACTATCCTTTCATGGCTTCAGTAGAATTGTACTGTGGGCCTGAGGGGGTTTATAGAATAAAGAATAAGATGACATGAAGTACAAATAGAGAAAAATTAGATATTGCAGTACATTTAGTGCCTAAGGACATAAAAATAGTTGTCATGAACATGTAAAATTTCAGTCCAACAGCATATATATTGGGGACCTATTAGGTGCTTGCAAGACACTCGGCTAGGCTTTGGGGGATAAGATGATAACTGAAATATATAGTCTTTAAGACACTTATTGGCCAGAGGGGGAAAAAGACATAAACAATTATGACATCTAGTAAATACAACACTAAAAATATATTTGAAGTGCTGTGGGAACCCAGAGGGAGGAAAACTAATTTGATAGGTTGGTGAATTTCCACTTTTCCTAGTTTCTTTTGGGCACATATGGGAAAGATGAAATCTTTCATAATCATGAAATTAAAGAAGATCTCTTGAGTCCAATGAAGATATAATTCCAAATTAAAGCTGAGAATATAGCAATATTTAATGTAGTAAGACCATAGCAAAGCTCTTTATAACCAACTGTTTGGGGGCCATATTTGGAAGTAGTCTTTTTGCTCACAATAAGTATAGTCAGCAGAAAAACAATAACTGAATAAAGCAGAAAATTTGGTCTTAGTAGCAAAGCAGCATGGGTTATTGGGGGAAGCAAATCCAAATAACCTTCTATTAAAAATCTGCTCTGGTCACAGCAACCACTCTGGCTGATTCCAAAGCACACTGACATGGCAATATTCCAAATATCAGATGGTTCTAGGGAGAACTGTGAACAATAAAGACTTGGTTGGACTGGAGGGAAAAAGGGACGAGGCCACTTTATGAAATGCCACATGCTGTCTAGATGCTGAGCAAGGAACCTGTCTATTTTGTCAGAAATTCATTTAAGCCCACAAGACTCCTAGCAGCATAATGGTTTCTGGAACATGACTTCTCTTTCTTTTGCCAAAATAGGAGTGCTTACCCAGTACACAGATTAAAAAAAAAAGAAGAAAAGAAAGAAAAGACATTTAAAAATTTGGAGGATTTAAAAAAATATGGATTTAATTAACCATACTACCATTTAGGAATGGAGAGATTCAGATTTGGACAGATTCATATAAGATAACACTCCTGACTTCTCATCGACCTCATGTATTGCTTTTCCAATGTGGTTTGTTCCTTGGCCTTTTTTTTTGCACTTGTATGTTTATATATGTGCACAGACATGTGTTTAGATGCATATCTGCTATAAAAATAAAGATGTGTGCATGGCATTAATTTAGAGTGATACAGATGCCTAAAATTTAATTTTTACCTGATTTCCCTCCCATATATAGCTCTTTGTTATTCTTCTATTATTGTTGTGGTATAAGTCACATTATAAAGTCACTTAGATTCAAAGTGTTCTGAAAAGAGAAGAAGTCTTAGGACAGAAAGAAGTTAATTTAGATCCCACTTCTACTACATATGAGATGGCAAAAAGGGTCTATATCTGCTGAGATTTTATTTCCCTAGTAAATGTAGATTATTAATGGACACTTTCTAAAATTAATCCCTCTCAAAACTTTTCTTATTTTGTAGTTTTCTGGGTTTATGTTTATCTTTAGGGTTTTTTTTTAAATAAATCCAACCAATACTTATCCAACCAACACCAAGAACTTACTTTCCAATTATAGTTCTATAATTCTCCCCTATGTATTTGACTCAGATCTCTCTGAACTAAATTCATCTTCTAACTTCAAATATAACCCATCAAATTACAAGAATTGGAAAGCATAGCTGAAAAGTATCACAAGGAAGTGATTAGGAAGTTAGTAATTCTGATACCTATAAGATCCATTCCAATGCAGGATAAATGTAACATAAATTTGATCAGTGCAAATTGAGTTTTGCTAAGTATACATTGGATTTGTATGCATTATAAGACAAAATCAGATTTATGATTCTGTAAAAATCAATACTAGAATTTATACATAAAATTCCTCTGAAAGTATTTTCAAGTATTGCTTTAAAAGTATTATTTATTTTTGTAAATTTCTGAATTGCTTAGTCACTTATTCACAGTATTTATGATCAACTTCCTATGTACTAAACTTCATATTGGCCCACAGAAGGCTCTGAACTTGAAAAGGAAAGAGAGCCCTAGATGTAGATGACATCTTGCTAGGCAATTATTTCTTGCAAGTAACTTGACTTTGTTAGTGGTCTTTCAGAATCACCACTGATTTTGTAAGTTAGGCAGAATCAGGTTCTTGATTAGATCTAATACATTCAGCTCGGCTGTTTTTAGTATTTATTATATTCTAAGCCTCCTGAGAATAAAAAGACTAAATGTTCTTGTGCTTATACAGAATGAAGTATACTTAACTGCAGGCCTATGAACTAGAATTTCTGGGGTCTTTCCTTTGTGAACAACCAGAATTGATATTAAATTATATAGTCTTTATAAATAATATTGAGCAACTTTAATATTGGATACCTTATTGTGCTGTTATTTATGTGAGGATTGAAGATGACATAAGATTCTTCAGCATAGGAACTCAGAGAATGAAAGAAGAGATTCTCCTCAGATTCATTTAGCACAAGACTTTATAATAAGCCTTTGCTCTGAATCAACACTGGTTTAGTTGAGATTCTTTGAGTAGCAGGTTATTGAAATGACATTCAAATTTATTTAAATTTCAGGGAAGTTATTTTAGAACTTAAAAGATGTGGACTGTAGATATGTGTTAAAAATTAAGTTTGAGAGATGGGACAAAACAGATTCTTTATATTTTTTAAGAAATTGAGTTTTTTTATGTACAGAAAGGGAATCACTTATCACAGAAAATACACAAGGAAGCTTTAAGCAATCATTTGTCATTCTTGAACACAGTAGGGAGCAAAAGTAAGAATCCCAGCCAAGAGGGCAATTAAAGGTCTATAGAATTTCACTAATATTGCCAAGTAGATGTCTTATCAGCTCATGGATCTCAAGCTTCAAAGAAAGATTGGGGCGTTATTTATATTGATAAGACAGAAATAACTTGCTTAGTCAGCAACTCTCAGAAAGTATAATAGTAGAATATCAAAAGAGTATGTGTCCTCTTATAGTATATATCACCTATAGATTTGTGAGGTATCTCAACTACGACAAACTTTGCCAAGATACTTATGCAATGGGAATGCATGAAAACAAAATCCCGAATCTAATGAAAAACCATCGTTGCACTATCATAGAAATTTTAACATAATAACAGAAATTTTACTCAGGTTCAAATTGTGTTATTGCCATGCTGTGTCTTTTGCTATAAGTTTTAGTAATGTTAGATCTAGCATACTAAAAAAAATATTTTAGAAGAATTCAGAAATCCCTAGGAACTTGTATCAAGATAATATTCAGTTCTAGCTACACCCAACCATTCTGTTTAAATCTCATTCTTATTTCTTGGCTTGCTTTCCTCAGTGCTGATGTCTTCCAGGCAGGTTCTCTACTGAAGGTGCCAAAGCTATTGCTAGAAATATCACTGTTAGGGTCATATAGGTCAGAGGGCTGAGTTCATGTTTGTATGCAGGAGGCCTCAACTTGACCTCTAGAACCACATATTCTCTGAGCACCATAGGAAGTAATAGAGAAGAAAAGTAAAAGTAGACCCGAGCATCACTAGGCATAAATCCAAACTCTCTCTATCTCTCTTACACACACACACACACACACACACACACACACACACACACACACACACACACACACACACACACTAACATTGCCATATTTTATCATTAACCAATTGGATGAGACATTCTTTATTCCCACCCTTTTTAACAAAAGTTTGATAATTCTACTAAATTGACTGAGGTCATGAGCCTGTTGAATTAATCACTTTCAGTGAGTCTTGAATTTGACAATTTGGTTAGCAAACTTGATCTCACACCACAGCACCACATAGACTGGCATAAATAAGAAGTGCTGTAGTATTGCTTTGCCGACTTTCCAGTTCTGAATTGTGTGAGAGTCACTGCTCCTACTTTACTCTAATATGCTTCACTTCATTATACTTTATTTATTTATTTTTTTTTTTGGTTTTTGGTCACACATGGTAGCGCTCAGAAGTTACTCCTGGCTCTGAGCTCAGAAGTCGCTCCTGGAAGGCTTGGGGACCATATGGGATGCTGGGATTCGAAACGGGGTCAGTCCTGTGTTGGCCGCATGCAAGGCAAACGCCTTACCACTGTGCTAACCCTTCAGCCCCTGACTTCATTATACTTAAGAATTTTTTTATTAGTGGCATTCCTCTTCCCAACAAATAATTTTTAATCAAAATTATTTTGATTGTAAATAGAAAACAAGTTATTGTTTGTAAGGCCCAATATGTTGTGTGTTTATGTGTGTGTGTGTGTGTGTGTGTGTGTGTGTATGCACTCACAAAATGAATAGTTATTGAAGGATCTCTTGGGTATCACACTATCAAAAGAAGAGTTAAATTGGCTTGTGGGGAAGCAATAAAGATAACAGTTTCTGGCATCTTACTGGCAGTAATTGGAATTTATCATGATATTTTCTTTAAGCTAATGATATCAGTGTTGCTTTACTCCAAAGACTTCCAGTCTTTGGTTCTCAATTAAAATATTCAAATTCTTAGAAGAGAATTTTTGATTAACCTAGTTTGGTTCAAATGTCAACATCTAGATCATTCAGTTGATGCTGGGTGACTGAACCGAATAATTAAATATGAAAAAATACCACAAACCCTTCAGAAAAGTGAAGAAATTATACTAGTAGAAATAAATGTTTTTAATATTGTTAGATAATAACAAAACAAGCATTTTAATTTAGTTCTATATAAAGTATCAAGTCAGTAAAATGTATGAGATAGGATTGTATGCCTGCAGCAATTGAATCATGGTTTTATTTTTGCATTTCTGTATTTTCGTGTTTCCCTACTCTCCTAATTTAAAAACATGTACTAAAGCATTTCAATCTGTCCCAACAAAGACTAGGTCCTCAGGATTAGAAGCCGAGATGAGTTTATCAGAGATTATCTGCCATCCCCAGATAGTGTTCTTATTCTTTCATAAATATGTCTCATTTGTATGATTTAGGGCATAGTTTATCTGAAAATTAATTATCATCACCCTACCATCACCTCTATGGGCATCCATGATTTGAAAATATCCAACTTTAGTGATATCTGTTTATAGTATGTCTAAGGAAAATTGAGAAGTTATCACAGAAAGTATTTGTTGACACCAATAGATAGAAAATGATCTGGTCGTTTTTTGCTCCTTTAGACACCAGATGTTTGTATGTGACAGTTTTGGTTCTTGTTTCAAATCATTCAGTTGTCTTTAATACTTTAACTTAAAATTATATATATATAGGCAGCAAAATAATTGATCCATCAATAACTGTTTATATTTTAAGTGTAATATACTTTAAACAAGTTAAACTTTATGATTTTATGTGTATATCCTATTAAATTTTAGGTTAAGTTGTAACACTCTTCCTTAAGGATAAAAGTACCTATGCCATTTATTTTTATTATACAATATATAATGACCTAAATAACTTACTTAGGTCATTTATTTTTATTATTCTTTACCACTGGATTTTCTTCATCTCCAGCAGCACCTGTCCTATTTAGTTTGTGCAGAACTAGTCACCTTTTAGTGTTAAATTAGAATAGCTAAGATTTGTGGTCCTTCAGCCAGCAGTTGTGAAGATTGTGCAGCATTGTCTACTCATTCTGGAAACTTCCTTTTGTCATCATTTTTAGCATAGTGTTTTCTTGGACAACATTTTAGCTTTCTACTTGGTTACTATTCTCTATATCACTGAATAAACATTTCTGAGACTGCTTTAACAAAAATCCCTCTAAGCAGAACTAATTTGAATCTGGCAAAAACACCCTGGAATACTTCCTTTATTCTTCAATTTCATTGTTTTCTTTTTCTTTTCTCTTTCTCTGCTTAAAGTCTACTCTGGCTCTATTTTAGTCAAGTGTTGTGGCACTAAGTTTTTCTGGGCAATCATGTAGGTCACAAAAGCTTACATTGACATGTTCTGTGAGATAGTCTTCTGGGAAAAAGAAGTCATAAATGTAGAGAATGATGCATATCTTTGATGTCTGACCTTCACCAAGTCAACCTGGCTCTAAAGACAGTAGGAGTATATTCAACAGAAAGCTTTCCAAGCAGCACAGAAAGAGAAAGTGATTGAACTAACAATAACAGATGCACATTTACTAACCTACAAAGCATTTATATATGCATAATCTCTTTTACTTCTCTCTGAGGAAGATGTTAATGGTAATTCTCCTTTTCAGATGAGGATCAGATCTAAATGTTTCTAGCCAGAATTACATCTGACTCAACCAATGCTGTATCAGAATTTTGGGGGGGATTACTAACACTTGAGAGATGCCAGGAAAAATCTGTGGACTTTATACCTTTTTAGCACAGAAATGTGTCCTGCATTGCCTTTTGTGTGTGGTGAATATTTAGATGTTCGTAAACTATTCTTTTAAAGGCTGATCAAACAGGCAAGGGGAAATCTATGTATTTGCAATGACGTTCACTGAAGATAAAGACAAAAGTAAGTTATGGTTGAAGAGTCAAATGACCAGGAATGGAAAGAAGAGGAATTATTGTTACTTTTTTTTTGGAGGGAGGCACACTCCATTGGTGCTCAGGACTTACTCCTGACACTGGATTCACAGATAACTGTAGGTAGGACTGGGCGAGGTAGGGGTACACAAACCAAGTTAGCCAAGGCAAGCACCTTACCTACTATACTATCACTCTTGTCCCAAGAAGATGAAAAATGTAAATGTATTTAAAATACTACTGTATCCAGTTTGTATTTTTTTCTAAGATTGGAAAACAAATTTCCTTTTTTTTTAATGAGAATGTGCTATTCTGTCAATTTTTTAACCTCTATTTGGAAGATAAATTATACTTTATTTGTCTAGGAAAAAATCCTGGGAAGTTTCAAAAATAAAACAATTAGCAGAGGTTATGACTAAGACAGACCAAATAAATGGAAGTATTTTGCTAAAAGAAATTGACCAAGTTTATTTAAGGGCCTTTGCACATATTCAGTCTGTCATATGTTAGGTAGTAGAGAAGTCCTATTAAGTATTTTATTCCATAAAGTCTTTTTTAATATTCTATGTAGATCAAAAATAAGTTATGATTATTTTTAGAGAATTCTAGAATATGAAAACAGCCAATTCTCCTTTTCTGGATGGAGCAGTTTTTTGAAACAAAGCCAGAGACCCATTTATCATCACATTTAGAGAAAACATTTAACAGATGACCACACATATGAGAATTAGGGCTTGCTAAAACAAAGTGACAAATGGAGTGTGACTTTGAAAGACATAATTCCTCCAGTAAAAACTCTAAAGCATATAAGTTAAAATATCTTGAGACATGCCAGTGATTCCCCGTTTCAAATTTATAAGGCAATTCACCAATAACAATTGAGTTGAAGTCAGTTTTTGTCTTTTTATTTTGATAGCAACCTTAAATCTCAATTTCCATGCCTTTTGTTTATAATACGAATTATGATTTTTAAGAGATCATATTGGTTTTATCACTAGTCTACCCTCCTATGCATTTCTATAATACCTAATTTTTATCATGTATAATTCAATTGTAACGCTTTAAAAACAAACCATATTAGGAGTCAATACTGAATTCACACATACTCTAATGTTTATGGGAGAAAGACAGGAAGATAAATGCAAGGAATATTCCAAAGATTTATATGTCATTTGTCAAAAGTCTTCAGTGGTAACCTATTACCTCTTCTGCACACACAGGCCCGTTTTTCTTTTTCTTTGGACATTCCTATTTAAGGTTTTATCCTCTTAGAATATCAATGTTATAAGTAGTTAGATGGGATCCTGAGGGAAAGGGAAAAGGGGAGAAGGGAGAGAGAGGAACATTGTTTAAAAAAAAAGATACAAAAAACATTACCTGGGCCTCTTAATCATTAAGACTTGGTGTAGTCAGTTAAAACAACCTGGTCCTGGGGCCAGTGATAGGATAGCAGAAGGAAAGATGTTTGTCTTGCATGTGGCCAACTTGGAGCAGACCCAGGTTCTATTCCCGGTATCCCACATGGTCCCCGGAGCCTGCCACGAGCCACTTCTGAGTGCAAAGCCAGGAGTAACATTTGAGCGCCACCTGGTATGGTCCCAGAACACAAACAAACAAACAAAACAACCTGGTCCTGGACAGGACAACAAGGTCACAGGGATGAGTTCTTGCTTTGCAATTCAGTTCTTCTGCACTTTTAGAAGTGATTCTATGAACCGGAAATAACTCCTGAACAAGACTGACTATGGCTTAAAAAAACAAAACTGGGGCCAGAGTGGCGGTGCAAGGCGTAAGGCCTCTGCCTTAGGCATGCTAGCCTAGGACAGACCCACCTAGTCCCCCAAGCCAGGGGTAATTTCTGAGCGCATAGCCAGCAGCAACCCCGGGTGTGGCCTCTAAACCAAAACCAACCAACCAAACAAAATAACCCCACAAAACTAACAGAGAAAGAAGCACACACAATACCAACCTGTTCCTCTGGGGAAAAGTACTGTGCTCACAGTCTAACAGTGGCTACACGTGCTTTGGTTCTTGGAAAAGTTCTGCTAGATGAACCTCCACCGGAGCTGCTAGGCTGGTAATGAAAAAAATTAATGTCTCTGACCAATTGTCTTGTCGAACACCAAACACAAGCTCTATTGCCCGGTGCAGAGCATTGAACAGTGTACATACTAAGGTTCAAGGAACCTCCCAAGGCTAGAGGATGTCAAGTGGAAGACCACCTGAGACTGTAACTCCAGGAACTAGTAGGAACTGAAAGACAGGTCCTAAAACTTTCCCAGCTAGCCAGTTTATCTTTGTCTCCCACACTGTCCCCTATAAAAAAAAGAATCTTCATTTGAGAGGCCGCATATAGTGCTGCTTGGGGACTACTTTTTTTTTTTTTTTTTTTTTTTTTGCCTTTTTTTGGTGGGAGGGCACACCAGGTGACACTCTGGGGTTACTCCTGCTACGTGCTCAGAAATCGCTCCTAGTTAGGGGGACCATATGGGATGCTGGGAATCGAACCTGATTCTTCACAGATTATCTGTGTACAAGGTAAACGCCCTACTACTGTGTAGGCTACCACTCTGGCTCTGGAATTCAAAAAAAATTTTGAGACATACGATCTCCCTTTTTACTTGTGTTGTCTGTGCTGCTTTGTTGGGTGGAGTTGGGTAGTTGTGATGGTGTAAGCCTAAAAGCCCTGCTTATCATCTGATACTCCCTCCCCCCACATTTAATTTCTTATTGATAGAATCCTTCATTTTAATTATTTTATTATCAATAATTTTTTTCATAGAAACCATCCCCACACTGGAGGGCATCTTGGTCCTGGGATAGTATATAGTGTTGGCAATCAGAAATAGGGCCTCAACTATGCTTGTGTTCTGCTGCTACTTAAACTATTTCCTTGACCTGAAAACAGTTTATTTCCAATTAGATAGCTGCTATTTGAAAATTCATCAGATCTGGCTATAACCCAGGTTCCATTATTTATATTCAAAGGAATACCATTAGTCTGTGGTTAGTTAATATTAGACATTTGTTAGACTGTGGTTTCTTCATCTTGTCATTTTAAAATATTTCAATGAAAAGGCATAAAAATCAATTTTTGCTGACTAACTTTACAAATCTTTCCCTTCTTGCCAGTACCTGCAGAAAATTTCAAGTGATTTTATTTGAGTTGACAGTTATCCAGTAATATTTTTAACCATATCTGATGGTGCTTAGGGCTTACTGCTGACTCTGTGCTCAGGGGTTATTCCTGGTGGACTCAGAGACCATATGTAATGTCAGAGATCTAACTAGTATTGGTTACATGTAAGATAAGTGCTTTACACCTGTACTATATCTCTTGTCCATTTCTATGTATTTTATGGGTTCAATATTACACCCCTTCAAAGTATATACTATTACCACACAGCTACCAACATCTAAAAGCTTCCACCATATCTATTGTTCTCTTTATACGGAGTACTTTGATAACTCCTCTCCTGGTACTCATGAATTATAGCTCTTCTGAGACTATGGATTTGTTTTATTCAAATAATTTTTTTCAATGATATAAACCGGAGTTTTCATAGTTTCCCTACATTACCCACAGCCCACATTTCCAAAGGTCATAAATGCAGAGACTCAAAGCCCCCTTCCAGGTAAAGCAGCTTTAATTTTCAAGAAAATTTTTCTTGCAACACAAATTGAGAGAGTTTAAATAAGAAATAATACTCTTTGGTAGGTCTGAATTGAGATCCTGATATTATTCCTCAAAATAGTCTGCTCATGAATCCCTTTACACATGCAATCTTTAGCACAAGTCCGTACTAAATTAAATATCAGGCAGAGATAGGAAAGTTTTATTTGATTATTTTATAAAGTTAGGAGACAGAAAATGATACAAGTTTCTGAAACTATAATTGCTGCTTCTCTCTTATTGCTCCTCCAATTTTTAGAGCTGTAAGAAATTCCAAGTTCATATTTTCCTATCCATTCATGGTCTCAAGTGTCTTCAGTTCTGATACCAAGCACCAATTGATATTACCTAGAAAGTATGGGAATTCATTGTACTTTTCTTTTGCATTGCTGCAATTCTTCCTTGAAAAAAGGAACATCAGTCTTTGGGAACGCTTGGTCACATTTTATGAGGCATTAGAGAAATTCAGCTACTGAGGCCAAAGCAGTGGTGCAGTGGTAGGGCATTTGCCTTGCATGTGGCTGACCTAGGAGGGACCACTGTTCGATCCCCCAGCGTCCCTTATGGTCCCCCCAAGCAAGGGACATTTTCTGAGCTCTTAGTCAGGAGTAACCCCTGAGCATCAAATGGGATGACCCCCAAAACCAAAAAAAAAAATACAATTTTTAAAAATATCTGTAATTCTCAATATTAAGGAGGAATATGAAGATAATTATAACAATAATTCAAAGCATAAATATATTGCACAATATAAAACATTTAGGCTATCTGATAATGGACAATCGTTGATGTCTACTCCTTGCCCTCTCTTAATGTAATGATATATCCTGGGGGAAAATATTTTTATAGCAGTGAATTTACTAAGTGTAAAATGAAGAAATTGGACTTATTTTTTAAAGTTCTTGGAACATACATATTTAGTTTGTACTCAAACTCTAAACTTGAAGACTGTCAATCTATAGGACAGTATTTTTTATATAACAAATGATTTTATTTTATTATGGAAATACGTCTGAAAACAGTAAGTTGAATAATTGTATAAGTAATTAATAATAGTTTAATTAGTAAACATATGTAAGCTCATTAATTTAATTCATAGAAGGATTTTCCTTGTTTTTTATTTTTTTGTTTTGTTTTGTTTTTGTTTTTGGGCCACACCCGGCGGTGCTCAGGGGTTACTCCTGGCTGTCTGCTCAGAAATAGCTCCTGGCAGGCACGGGGGACCATATGGGACACCGGGATTCGAACCAACCACCTTTGGTGCTGAATTGGCTGCTTGCAAGGCAAACGCCACTGTGCTATCTCTCTGGGCCCAGAAGGATTTTTCTAACAGAAAAGCTCAAGGAACGTAGGACTGTGATATCCGTTTTGTATGATTCCATCACCCTAGCTCTCAGCCTGCTTCATTTGATCTGTCTCTTTACCCTACCTGGTCATCTCATTGAGAATTTACCCTCCATATTGGCTAGCTCTTCCCTCTAAACTGCCTACTTTGACATCATTCTCCCATCAAACCAACCACCATCTGGTAGAATTTTGGGGTTCCCATGGATTTGTCTGTAAACAAATTTGGATCATCAATGAGAAGTGACCAGTGACCAGTAGTCTGTACTAGATATTCTCCGTCTTCTGCCTCAGTGCTCAGGTATCCTCTAGATTGTCTCCTCATCCCTTGAATCTGTAGCTGATATTTTTCTCTTTTCTGACCATGTCAGGTAAGGAAAGAAACATTTCAAGTTGCTCATTAAGTTTCTTACCCCAAATTCAGTAGTCAAGTCAAAATAGCTTGGAATTATGGAGAAAAGTAGTAAATTACAACTTGATAGGCCTTGTTTTAGTTTTGAATTTGACATTTTCTGGCTGTATGCTAATATATTTCTATAAGTAGTTTTATAATCAATTTATAATCAATTCTTTCTTTTTTCATATAATTTTTATTTTATCATAGTGGCTTACATATCTTTCACAATAATATTTTAGGTACATATTAACATTGAATCGAGGGAATTCCCATCACCCAATTGTCCTCCCTCCACCCCCGGTCCCATCCTGCCTCCCATATCCACCACCCTCACCCCTCCAGGCTGCTAGAATGAGTTGTCCCCTCTGTTTCTGGCTTACAACTTAGTGATCATACAACTGTTTGGTCTTGGTACCCTCCATTATTTCCCCCTCTATTTGGGAGGCGGGACTAGATAGTTTAAGTTATGTGGTTTTGTTTGAAGAAGAGAGAAGCAATAAAATGGGAGTAAAAATCAAATACACCGAAAATGGGTGAAGTCCTTCTAGAGGCTCTCATCCTCAGTTTGAGACAAAAAGGAAAAAGGAAGTGAAACACCACAACAATACAAAAAAAAAAAATTTAACAAAATAGTCAGTGAGCCCTTCAGCAATAGAGATAAGCACCACATAATGGTCTTGAAGTAAAAAACATGACAGAGCACAAAAAGAAAGAAGAGAAAAGAAGAAAGAAAAATAAATAAAAATTAAAAAATGGAAACAACAACTTCAATATCCACATCAAAACAAAGAAGTCAACAAAAATTAGATAAATACATAAAAAAGATTATATTTATGCTTTTTTCCCCATCCTGCATAGGCACAGTAAATATTGGGGTCATTAAAAAAGGAATTCCTGGGGCCGGGTGGTGGCGCTAGAGGTAAGGTGCCTGCCTTGCCTGCACTAGCCTTGGATGGACCGCGGTTCGATCCCCCGGTGTCTCATATGGTCCCCCAAGCCAGGAGCGACTTCTGAGCGCATAGCCAGGAGTAACCCCTGAGCATCACTGGGTGTGGCCCAAAAACAAACAAACAAAAAAAAAAACAAAAAAAAAAAAAGAAAGAAAGAAAGAAAAAAAAGGAATTCCTTTGGCCTAAGAGATACAGGATTTCTCCACCCCTGAAATATACTGTCATGGGATTAACTATAGACTCCTTTCCTGTTCATTTACACTCCCCTTGATACTTTTGTGGTGAATGGAAGACTTCTGCTTTGTCCTGGGTGATAAAATCAGACCTCTGTATCTAGAGATCTCAGTATCTGCACAGGTCAAGGAGTGGAACTTATGATGAAATCTTTCTTTGTGGTTCTAGAAGTTCTGTTCCCTCAGTGTCATTTTAATCTGCCTTCTGTAGTTGGTGGTCTTGGTCATTGCACTGATCCTAGGATAGAGTCTGGGATAGAGTCTTTCGTTTTGTTTCCAGAAGACCCTTTCAGTTGCAATTGACTCAGTCAAACCTCTTATCATGGTGGTTGTACAGGTTGTAGGTCAAAACCTAGTCTAGGGCTTTTTTATTGTTCCCAGGATACATACTGCCCGGTCAAGGTTGTATCAGCTATCTGTAGATAGCGATCTTGGCTTTTGCATAGGCCAAAGGGTGGTAGGTCTTCTATTTTTGTCTTATCATTAGCTGGTGAGGTAGGACAGCCTGCTTTTAGATCAAGTTGTTCCCATTTCCTCGTTGTCAGGATAGCATATTAGAGTTGGCACATGTTGGAGTCCGAGCAGTATTAAGGATGCCCTGGAGTGGATTTGGTTCCTGGTGCTTTTGTGGAGAACTGTTTTGTTTTTATGTCTGGGATCCAGGAGTTAAGGCGTCAAGGCTAGACAGTAGGTGTCTAATCACCTGGGGTCTAAGTTGGGTCCACATGACATATTTTCAAGGTGGGAGGTGCCCCTGTATTGTAAAAAGTATTAGTTCTTATCCCTAGTAGATGGGGTTGACTGAAGGAGGGATGGAGGATGAGGTCTTTCTCCTCCAGCTCGGAGCACGCGTCTGCCACCCTGTTCAGCCGGCAGTTCTGAGGTGAACGCGGTGGGTATAAAGCTAACAGGCAGTCAGGCTTCTGAAGATATCAGCTTTATTCCATGGATAAGGATGAAGCCAAAAGCCCCAGAATCAGGCCCAGAAAAAAGCCCCTGCATTCCAGAGACCCTTGCTTTTATACATGAGAATCAGGTACCACCCTAGGGTGGGAGCAAAATACCAAGTCACACCCTAGGGTAGGGCACAATCACGATCAGGGTAGGATCAGTAACACAATAATCCCATGGAAATGTTTAAATACAAAACAGATAAGAACTTGTTTTTATAAGTAAGATTTCCCCCTTTTTTTATTGCTGATGCATTTGGGTGTGGAAAGAGAAGAAAACAGAAACAAATCACAAACACCCAAAAATATAAAAATAGAAATATATGTGCTCACATATATATATTTTAAGAAAAAAATTTTTAATGAAATAAAAAAGTAATTAAAGGAACAAAATGATGCAGGAAACTACCTTACATTTGGGGAAAAGCAGGTAAAGAGGTAGTGTTATACAGGTCTTATACTTATGATGGAAGTATAAGCTTTCCTCTTGTCTTTTGAGATTTTTCTTGTGGGGTGTGAACTCCAGGGTGCCTTTTCATCACACACCCTGGCCTTCCTGAGATTGGGAAAAGATTTGCGGCAGGGAGGTCTTGGGTAGAATTCTTGGATTGGGGATCCTTTTAGAGCTAAGTCCAATATCAAGCAACAGTCCACGTTAGAGAGAGGTGGTAAGGAGGGCCACACAGCATGAGTCAGCAGGGGTGTTGGTTGTCTTTTCTTGCTGAGGACACGGGTGCTGGGTACTGCTTTGTTAAGGTAGGAGGTCACTCTTGATGCCTAATGGATTAAGAACTGAGGGTGAAGAGTTTTAATAAAATGGGAAATCTGGATGGGATTGCAGGGTGAAGAGATAGTCAGATTTCTGAAGGGCGGGGAAGGAAAAAGTATATGGGAGGGATTATATACACTATAAGTACGGGTTGTTTGTAGTTTGTAGGTTTGGCTCTTAAGGAGGATTCCTATCTCTGTGTGCTCCTGCCCACTTATAAACATATAGAAGTTGGCCTAGCTATAGCTTAATGAAAAGAGGTGGGGAGAGCAAGAGATAAGTTGAGTACAGAAAGATAGGTGAATATAGTACATGTAAGGTAAAGAAACATATATCACCTTTTGGAAACATATAGGTTTCGCATCTCGAGTACTAAACATTGTGTTTGTGAGGTCTATCTATATATGTGTTCCCCCTATGCAGTATTGTCCGCAGCACCTTATACATACCGTTTCCTTTCCTAAAGAGGAGGTAACAGTGTGATTTTTACTTGGCAGGGATTGAATTGATGATAATAATGAGGGAAAGGTAGAAAAAGAAGAGCAGGCAGAAAAGAAGAAAAAGAAAATAAGATAAAAAAGGAAGTAGTGAGAAGAGAGGAGAAAAGAGCAAGGGAATGTTATTTTGCTTGAATGTGTTTGATGAGTAGACCCTGTAGTATAAGTCTGTAGGTCACAATTGCTGCTTCGGTGGTCTGGCTGGTCACATTCTTTAGGTCCTAAAAGAAGGCATAACCTTCAAGACATTTTCGTAATGCAAGCTGGGTATGGTATCCCATGTGACTGAGCCCCGAGGTGCCATCTTAGGTTGTCCACCCTTTGTATCAAAGAACCCCTATGGACTGAAAAGCTGAGAGGTTATTTTAAATATAGTGAGATTAATGCATTAAATCATATTGTTTTGAAATGCTTCCTTTGGAGTCAGTGGTTTCCCATAGTATTCTTTACCTATAATCCTGTATAAGATCCCTAAGAGATTTTTATGGGCCTTTGCAGTAAAAGGCTGATTACATACCTGTTCTTTCTACACTGCTATTTCTGCTGTTGCTGGTTTCTTTATGTTATAATGTGTATTCGAGGCTTTATGTTGTTCATCTTTTATTTGTTTTGGGCACTACTTCCCAGTATCTGTTGACTGTTACAGTGTTTGGAGTTTCTACCCTGTTAAACCCTGTTATTTGATCATTGAATATTATTTTATGTATGGTGTATATTCTAGGTACTTCAGAAATAGTGCTATTATTCTGTGTTTATCTTTCATCTTCTGACTTACTTCATTTAACATAATATTTTCTAGATCCATCCATGTTGCTGCAAAGTCTGTGATTGTATCATTTCTGACTGCCATGTAGTATTCCATTGTGTATAGATAGCACATTTTAATGATCCACTCATCTGTTTATGGACATCGGGGTTGGTTCCAAGACTTGGCTATTATACTGAGTTCTGCAATAAATAGTGGGGTGCACACATACTTTGGGATGAATGTCCTTCTGACTTGGGGGTAGATACCTAGGAGAGCAATTGCTGGATCAAATGGCAGCTCAATTCTGAGTTCCTTGAGCACTCTCCAGACTGTTTTCCATAAGGAATGGATGAGGGGGCATTCCCACCATCAGTGGATGAGAGTTCCTTTCACACCGCATCCCCACCAACAAAGATTATTCCTGTTTTTTTTTTTTTTTTTTTTTTTATGTGAGCTATCCTCACTGGTGTAAGTTGATATCTCATTGTTGTCTTGATTTGGATTTCCCCAATAACGAGTGAAGGTGAGCATATTTTTGTGTGTTTGTTTGCCATCTTTCGGTCTTCCTCGGAGAAGTGTCTATTCATTTTAACTTTGCATTTTTTGTGGCTTTATTTGGTTTTGAGGTGCTCAGCTTTCTGGTGCTTTGTATATTCTGGATATAAGCCCTTTATCTGATTTGTTGAGTGCAAAGATTTTTTTCCCATTCAGTTAAATGTCTTCTTATATTAAGTAGGGTTTCTTTCACCATGCAGAAGATTTTTAGTTTTATGTAGTCCCATTTATTTATGTTTGATGCTAAAGTTCATTCCATTGGTGCTCCATTCTTGAAGACCT
This sequence comes from Suncus etruscus, assembly GCF_024139225.1. NCBI lineage: Eukaryota > Metazoa > Chordata > Mammalia > Eulipotyphla > Soricidae > Suncus > Suncus etruscus. The sequence goes on from NC_064848.1 coordinate 178,786,161, forward strand.
TTTTGATATATAGGTCTTCAAGTGTTCTGCCTATTTTGTTCTCAATAAGCTTTATAGATTCGCATCTGATTTCAAGGTCTTTGATCCATTTTGAGTTGACTTTTGTATAAGAAATAAGGTGGGTTATTTTTCAATTTCTTATATGTGGTTTTCCAGTTGTTCCAACACCATTTGTATAAGAGACTTTATTTGTTCCATTTCAAGTTCTTGACTCTTTTGTCAAATATTAGTTGACTGTATATCTGGGAGTTTATGTCTAGAAATTCTGTTCTAACCCACTGGTCTGAGGTTCTGTCTTTGTTCCAGTACCATGCTGTTTTGATCAGTATGGCTTTATAGTATATTTTCAGGTTAGGTAAAGAGATGCCACCCAGCTTCTTGTTTTTCAGTATGTGTTTGGCTATCCTGGGTCTTTTGTTATTCCAGATGAATTTTATGATTGATTGTTCTCATTCTTTTTTTGTTTTTGTTTTTGGGCCACACCCGGCTGTGCTCAGGAGTTGCTCCTGGGTATCTGCTCAGAAATAGCTTCTGGCAGGCACAGGGGACCATACGGGACACCGGGATTTGAACCAACCACCTTAGGTCCTGCATTGGCTGCTTGCAGGGCAAACACCACTGTGCTATATCTCCAGCCCCAATTGTTCTCATTCTTTAAAGCAGGGGTCCTCAAACTTTTTAAACAGGGGGCCAGTTCACTGTCCCTCAGACCACTGGAGGGTCTGTCTAGAGTAAAAACAAAACTTATGAACGAATTCTTATGCACACTGCATATATCTTATTTTGCAATGAAGAAACAAAACAGATACAAATACAATATGTGGCCCACGGGCCATAGTTTGAGGACCACTGCTTTAAAGAATGATGTCTGAATTTTGATAGGGATTGCATTAAATCTATATAGGAGTTTGGTTAGGATAGTCATTTTGACTATGTTGATTCTACCTACCCATGAGACTGGTTTGCTCTTCCATTTCCTTAGATTCTCTTCAATTTCTTTCTGAAGTGTTTTAAAGTTTCCCTGGTATAGGTCCTTCACTTCCTTTGTAAGGTTGATTCCTAGGTACTTGTCGCATAGCTATTGCTAAGACTTCTAAGATTATATTGAATAAAAGTGGAGACAGTGGACAGCCTTGCTAGTTCCTGACCTTAGTGGAAATGCTTCTAGTTTTTCGCCATTAAGGATAATGTTGGCTGTGGGCATTTCATAGATAGCTGTAACTATCTTTTTTTTTTTTTTTTTTTTTGGTTTTTGGTTTTTGGTTTTTGGGTCACACCCGGCAGTGCTCAGGGGTTATTCCTGGCTCCAGGCTTAGAAATTGCTCCTGGCAGGCACAGGGGACCATATGGGCGCCGGGATTCGAACTGATGACCTCCTGCATGAAAGGCAAACGCCTTGCCTCCATGCTATCTCTCCAGCCTCAGCTGTAACTATCTTGAGGAAGGTTCCTTCTAACCCTATTTTGTTGAGTGTTTTCAACATGAAAGGGTATTAGATTTTGTCAAACACCTTCTCTGTATCGATTTATATGATCATGTGGTTTTTATCTTTCTTGTTGTTAGTGTGATGTATAATGTTGATTTATTTGCATATTTTGAAACAACCTTGTATTCCTGGGATGAAACCCACTTGGTCATGGTGTATGATCTTTTTGATGAAGTGCTGGATTCAGTTTGCTAAGATTTTGTTGAGTACCTTTGCATCTATGTTCATTAGTGAGATTGGTCTATAGTTTTCTTTCTTGGTGGTGTCTTTGTCATCTTTGGGAATGAACGTGATATTAGCCTCATAAAAGGAGTTGGGGAGGATTTCTGTCTTTATGATGGGTTGGAAGAGCCTGTGGAACAATGATAGTAAGTCTTCTTGGAATGTTTGATATAATTCACCTGTAAAACTATCTGCACCTGGGCTTTTATTCTTACGGAGTTTCTTAATTACAACTTCAATTTCCTCTGAGGTGATTGGTCTGTATAGGCTTTCTAGATCTTCCTTTTCCAGTCTTGGAAGATGGTATTTTTCCAGAAATCTGTCAATTTCTACTGGGTTCTAGCCTAACTGAGTATAGTTGTTCATAATATGATCTCATGATATTCTGTATTTCTTGATGTTCTGTTGTAATCTATCTTCTTTTATTTGTAATCCTACTTATTTGGGTGTTTCCCCTCTTTTTTTGGTGAGTGTTGCCTGTGGTTTGTCTATCTTGTTTATTATTTTGAAAAATCAACTCCTGGTCTCATTGATTTTTTTGTATTGTTTTCTTAGTTTCTATGTTCTTTATTTTTTCTCTGGTTTTTATTATTTCTTGCCTTCTGGTTGTGGTTGGATTTCTTTGTTGCTGCTGTTCAATTGCTTAAGGTGATCTTTTAAATGGTTGATTTTGTCATTTTCCTCTTTCCTAACTTAGGCCTGTATTGCTATGAGTTTCCCCCTAATTACTGCTTTTGCTGTGTCCCACAAATTTTGACAAGTTGTCTCTTCATTGTCATTTGTCTCAAGAAATCTTTTTATTTCTTCCTTGAGTTTTTTTGTTGTTGTTGTTTTGATCCAGCTGTTGTTGAGCAGCATGTTGTTTAATCTCCAGGTACTGGTTTTTCTCCATTGCTGCTTCTTACAGCCAATTTTGAACTCTGTTGCATAGTGATCTTATAGGGTGCTTCTGATGATCCTTATATTTACAGTTTTATACAAGTTATATTTGTATCCTAAGATGTGGTCTATTCTGGAGAAAGTTCCATGTGGGCTTGAGAAGAATGTGTATTCTACCTTCTGGGGGTGGAGGGTCCTATATAAGTCTATTAGCCCTACATCTTCTAATTTTTCATTTAGGGCTTTTATTTCTTTGCTATTTTTCTTTCTGCTGTATCTGTCCAGTGGGATAGTGGAGTATTGAGATATCCTACTATTATCACATTTCCCTTCATGTGTTTCTCCAGGATTGTGAGCAGTTGCCTCACATATTTTGCTGACTCTACATTAGGTGCATAAATATTGACCAGGGTTAATACTTCTTGATTAATATTCCCCTAATCAGTAAGTAGTGACCATCTTTGTCTCTGATCACTTTTCTTGAGGTTGAATGCAATTTGGTCTGATATAAGCATGGCTGTCCCTGATATTTTTTGTTTTCCATTAGCCTGAATAATTTATTCTAAGCCTATGCCTGTCCTGTACTTGTAGGTGTGTTTCTTGCAGGCAGCAGAAATCCAGTTTATGTTTTCTAATCCAGTTCTCTACTATGTGTCTTTTTATGGGAGAGTTTAGTTCATTAACATTTAGGGAAATTGACAGAGAGGGCTGTTGTGCAATTGTGCTGTATAGGGTGGTAGTTTTTACTATCGGAGGTTTGGATTGTATAATTCATCTCTGAGTAGATCATTTAGGATCGGTTTGTTTGCACAAATAATGCAAGTTTGTTTTTGTTTGAGAATATTTTTTGTCTGCCTTTCCATATGAATGACAGCTTTGCTGGGTATTGGACCCTAGGTTGCAAATTTTTTTTATTCAGTCATATAAATATGTCATTCCACTGTTCCTTGAATTGTTTCAAATGGAAGATCTGGTTTGATTCTTATGTCCCTTCCTTTGTACTTGAGGTTTTTTTCTCCCCTATTGCTTTAAGGAGTTCATCTTTCTCTTTGTTTTTTGCTATTTGCATTATTATATGTCTTGGTGTTGGTTTATTAAGGTCTATTTTATTAGGGACTCTCTTCACTTAATGGATTTGCACCAAAGCTTCTTTCCAGAGTGTGGGAAAGTTTTCTGCTATTATTTCCCTGACTACTTGTTCTTCCTCTTTCCCCATTTTCACCCCTTCTGGTATACCCACAATTATTAGATTATTTCTTTTGTCCTTGTTCATTAGATACTGGACTTTTTCTTCCAGTGCTTTACCTTTTATTTCCTTGTTGGTTTCTTGGTCATTTTTTGATTGCAGTTTTCCTTTGAGTTCTTCGATGTGCTTCTCCAACTGTGTGATCCTGCTCATATGGCTTTTTACAGTGTCTTTTATTTCCTTTAATTCCCTTTGTATGGAATCTCTCATATTCTGTAACAGTTCTTTAATTTGGCTAATTTGTTGATACATGGATTTCTTGTACTCAGTGGCTAGTGATTCCTTCATTTTCTTTATCAAGGGTGGTGAACATGCGGCTCCCGTTCTGCATGCAGCTCTCAGCCAAAATGAATGCGGCTCTTTGCCTCTTATCATCATTTTCTATATTGTGGCTCTTGGCCAAGTTTAGATTTTGTTCTGCTGTTTCTGAGGAGGGACCTCTGAGGAGAGATATCCGAAGTGTAGTCCCGCACCCAGGCTGCGTCATCCCGTCTCCCATCCCTTGGAAACAACTTCATGAGCCAGCGAGCTGGGGGATCCGTGTGTCACATGTTCTGTCCCATTTGCCATTAGTTCTTAGTGTGGAGGATGCAGCACACCCTCACCATCACTGCAGGATTTTTACCCTCACTCAAAATGGCAAAATGCAATATGTGTTCAATATATTATTGTTAAAATTATATGCTTTTGTGTGTTTGTCTGTTTTGGCAGGTAACTGCATGGTGTGGCCTCTGACCCTCACAGTTTAAAATTTTGGCTCTTTGTGTCAAACTTGTCTCATCTAGGTAGTAGAAAGTGTAGAACAAACTTTCTTACTAGGCCTATATATTTCTGATTTTATAGACTTATATGATAGCCCAATTTTCTAGACTGCAATTAAAAATGTGATGAAAACCCATTTTAAAATTTCAATTGAAATATGTAATAAATAATAAAATTCAAAATAATACAGATTTTAATTTTAATTACATATTATATGTATTAAATAAATAATAAAAATTCAAAATAGTACATATTTTAAGAGTGCATGATTTACTTCAATGAAATGGATAAGATTAGAAGTAAATTTGCTATAATTATTTGTATTGAAAAATATTACTTGGAGAAGTCCTAGGTTCTAGTTGAACACAGAAATATAGCATACTTGGGGGTTTAAATTAGTTTTATGTATTTCTATCTTTTGTAGGAGAAGTTCATTGTTACCTGCCTACTGAGATTGGTGACAGTTTCTAAACTTTTTCTAAGTCTTTTTAGAAGTTGTCATCCTTGATACCACTGAAACAAGAAAAAGAGGAAAGATAAATAGAAAAGTCAAATTGTCCCAGAAAAGTTTGCAAATACCTACATTTTAGCACTTCGAGTCCCAATATATGAATGATAAATTTAAAGTCACTTTTTCTTTACAAATTTTATTATTATTTTGGTTTTGGGGCCACACCTGACAGTGCCTAGGGCTTATTCTTGTTTTTGTATTTAGGGATCATTCTTGGCAGTGCTCAGGAATCTGGTGTGCTGAAGTGCTATGAGATGCTGGGGATCAAACCTGCCTCTATGTTCAGAAAACAGTCACTCTTTCTCTGGATGCAATTCTCAGAGCATTTCATTGTTCCCAAGTTAGTCCCTACTTGGTATAGGTGTTGTGCTCTGTGCTCTTGTAGCCTCTGACCCTGTAAAAATATATCACATAGCTTTGCCCATGCTGGATTCCAGGAGAGGAAGACTCCTATACAGTTCCTCTAGACTTTTAGTCTTGAGTGTTTTAATAGTACATGCCAACTTCAGAAGAACTTGTTACTTGCTTCAAGCTTCTTTTAAAGTTTTTCTTTATAATTTTATTGAAATTTAGTCTCTAGTATGAGATAGGTGCATAGTACATCTTGGCTGGTGAAATAATAGAAAATTGGAATTCTTGACTCATCTTTGGTAGGAGGATATCAATACCCCCATCCCTACCTCCATATTTCTTATTTTGCTTTATCATCTCTTTTTAAAATTATCTTCTGATGTTGTTGCTGTTGCTGGTGGCATTATGAAAGGGTTTCATGCATACAGTATTCTAACACCACTCTGTTCATCAGTCTCCCTTTCCCTGATGTCCCTTCCAAATACCATCCCTTCCCAATACCACTACTTACACAACTATAAACTTTAAAGAAAATGTCTTTTCTTTGACTTAAATGGTACAATGCATATAATAATTTGATCATAATTATGAAAATATATCACAATAGATTCTCCTAAAGTGCTATTAGCTATAACAATGGAAGCAAAAGGAATACCTATCATGAGCCATGTCCTACATTTTCTTTATTTTTAATTTTTGGGCTTTTGGGTCCCCTCTGGCAGTACTCGGGTCTTACTCCTAGTTAGTTCTATGCTTTCAAATTACTTCTGGTAATACTCTTGATCATAAATGCTATTGCAGATCAAAGAGGGGTTGGTGGCATGCAATTCAAACACCTTATCTCTAATACTGTGTTTTGGGTCCCCAAGTGAAGATGTTTTATATGATTTTATTTAATTATTGTAGGTGTCTTTTTTTATTGTTGTTTTTGAGTCACACCTGGCAGCACTCAGGGGTCACTCCTTGCTCTATGCTCAGAAATCGTTCCTGGCAGGCTCAGAGGACCATATGGGATGTCGGGATTCAAATTACCTTCCTTCTGTATGCAAGGCAAACACCCTACCTCCATGCTATCTCTTCAGCCCTGTAGGTGTCTTTTAAGACAAGGACTACCATTCTATTTTGCATATCAGACAATGGTAATTGATGGTATATTTCTTACCAAAAGTCTCACAAAATAACCCAGATATGAAGTATATATTTTATTTAAAACCTGGCCAGTGGCAGGAATAGTATCTGAGTTCATAGGGGTCTTTCTATGTAATTTGCTTTGGTGTGGGTTTACACATGAATAAAACAGATCACCACATTATTCTATGATAGGCTGTAGTATAGTATAGTATATCACATATATAGTATAGTATAGTATATCACATTTTTCAGTGATAAAGAGGGCAACACTGATGCTGCACTGTTTATTTGGACTCCTACTTGCTCCCCTGTGACCATGAGCATGTGGCTGAACCCCTATGTGCCAATCTATTCACGTGAAAAACAAGTGTTATAATCGGACCAACTTATAGGGTTATTGGATGCTGACCCCTGATCTTTGATTTAAGCCAGATCCTCCCTGTTTGCAGTATTAGTAAACAGGAATCTTCATGTCTACTTAGTGTAATGCTTCTGTTTTCTGCATGTTTAACTGTGGTCCAGGCTCTGCCACAGGATGAAGGCACGTGGTCATGAATCCAATAAATTCTATTGCCAATGAACTTCTTTTATGAAGAAGTGATGAAACTTTCTGGCTTCAGCTCTAATAGTCATGCAGTTTATGCACATACCCTGTTATATAAATTGCAGTCACTTACGGATAGCAATAAAAATTCCCAGTAGTAGTAAAGAAGTTAGTGTTTTGTAAGTCATTTGTAGGAATCTTTAGTAACCGATAATTAGACACTAATTAGCTCATTTACTTTGTGTTGTTTTTTGTTAGTAAGACATATAATGAGTTAATTACAAGAAAAAGAATCGAATGGTAATTAAATGACAATTAAAAGGTTTTATATGTAAGCAAAGTACATTGGCTAAATAGTAATGTTTAAAACTAAAACAGTGACTAACTGAATTAAGGTAATGTGATAAGAATTGTCTTATGCCTTATACTGATTTTCATGGTGCATTAGTCTTGCTTGGTGTGCAAAAGACACAAGTCTCAGGTTATCAGAGTTTCTCAGCTCTAGTGCCAATGTCTTGAGCCTGATCTTGCTGTGGAACCTTTTCTACAGAATATAGTTTGCTAATATCCTAGTCCTCTGCCCACTAAACGCCAATAGTATGCTCCTATTTGTGACAACTAAATATCTTCGATCATTACCAAATGTTTATTGGGGACAAGACAGCTCAAATTGAAAGCCACAGTTTCTGCCATCTACTTTTGTTAAAATTGTTAAATTCTCCTGCATATCTAAAATTGAATTTTAAGGGAGTGTTTTGGGTAAAACTTGTTGGTTCTCAGAGATTACTCCCAACTCTATTCTTAGAGTCACTCTCCTGGTGGAGCTCAGGGGATAATATAGTGCCAGAAACTAGAACCAGGGTCTTCCATATGCAAACCATGCACTCCGACCTTTGTATATTCTCTCCAGACCCAAAATTAGGTTTTATGGCTCATAAAATCTGTGATATTCATAGATCAAATTTACTAATGGATTACTGTAAATCTATTAATAGTTACTGTAAGTAGCTGTTAGAATGATGGAAGCCCAAACATGACTCCTAGTAAGTGCCTCACTCGCATAGAGTAGGGCCATGAGTTATATAACAACTTTGGGTATCAGTTTCCTAATAAAGATTAAAAACTTCATTTCCATTTTAGAAAGAGGGTTCTAGACATAGATAGCACAAAAATTTTGCATTATGACTTAACCTTTGGTGACAATTATTTAAAATCTTCCTTGACCTGTATAAATACTTTTATTAGAGCATCTCTGAATGCTGTTTCTATGGCAGGTACTATTCTAAGCTCTGGAAGGAACAAGACAGACAAAAGTATATTATGTTTGAATGAGAAATTGAATGGAGACACAAGCTGTAAGTAGGATGGAGAGCTCTATTTCAAGTAGGATGATCCTAGGAAGAGGAGGGTATTGAATTTGTACATAAACAGAGGGTAGAGGATTTAAGGCAGCTGAACTGGGCAAACCACAATTTGTTCCTCTTTTCTAGTGAAAACTTTGAAAAGTTTATGAACATATGTAGACATTGACCTTTTTGCCTATTAGCTTATAGGTGAGCTTTTTGTTATAAACATTTCATGAATTTTCCTTTTAAAATACATTACTATGCTATGGCTATAGGGGAAGAATGTGCTTTAAATTTCATCTTTGAGGCCAGGCTGGTGAAAACGATGATCTATGTAGAAAACTCAGAAACTAGCTTGAACATCTTAATAATGCAACACGATCCATAACTCTACATTGAAAATAAATGTTGGAAAACTGAAAAATATATATTACTATCTTTCCAGGGTATTGATAAATGTGCACACTTTTACTCTTTTTTATTTTACAATGTTATGATATTTGAAGAAATGTAAGTTATGATTACAGTATTATTTGGAAAAATGCATCAGTGTATAAAATACTATGCCAATTAAATTTATTTTTGTTTATAAGCGAATGAGTTACTTTGCATGATGATGCAAATATCTAATGGAAATTGTCACCACAAATGCTAAGTGTTTGAACCCAGAATGTGCATGATGAGATAAGAAATGAATGGAGGAAAACAGTGACACTGAGTTTTTGAGTCACTTTGTCACTTTTTTTTTTACAACACATCATGCTGGAATAATTTTTCTCCACTGTTGACTTTCATCCATCATGTTAGATTTGAACAACTCTGGAAACTTCAGATGAGACAGACTGGGTAAGGGGAAAATGGTGAGAGAAAATTAGGTAATGTAATCAAACCTACTTTGAAGTCATTATCCTCTGGGGGTCCTTTGCATAGACTAAAAGATTTGTTGAAATCTTCAGAAATATACCTGAGTTTCCTGATCATAGTATTTTGCTGAGAACAGAATAGTAGAAAACCCAGCTGTTCCAGTCTTCAGTTTACTTTTAAGGGATTAAGGGAGATTAAATTTGAATTACATTTGGCATGATTATCTCTATTATGATGATGTAAATAGGTCTTTAATGATATTAACAAAAAGGCACTTCAAGATTTTCTTCTGCCTCTTCTTTTTGTTCCCACCAAATCTTATTTTCTGTACAACACATTGTTGAGTTAAGTGTAAATGAATCAGTAGCATATGGCTTAATCTCCCTCAAATTCCCTTTGGGCTGGAGGAATTAATTGACAAATAAAGTGGCAAAACTTCTTTGTAGTCTTTGGACCCTCAAATTTAGACAGCAACATTGGAATCTTTTAAAGGCTCCAACTTCAATAAGATTACTTTTTCACTATTAGAACATCTATACTGAAAGTAGGTGTTTTAATAGAAATATTTTAATGTTTCAGTCTCCAAACTCTTTCTTGTCACAGTTTCCATGTATTTATTTTCCTGAGATTTTTTTTTAATTAGGAAATGAGTGCCTGGTATTTTTAAATATTAGAATGTATTTACTTCCTCTGAAGATAGACAGCCATAAAGTAGGAGGTAAATTTCTTTTTGCATTATATCTTAAATTTTTATGTAGGATATTTCAGAAGTTCCACAAATAATAAATACCCCTTAGACAACTCAATATATATTAAAAGGAAGATTTTTGTGATTAATCTTCAAAGATTATTTATTTTTTAGCAGTTTATTTATTTATTTATTACTTGACTGGTTTTGGGGGCACATCCAACGATGCTCAGGGGTTACTCCTGGATTTCTATTCACAAATCAATCCTGCAAGTTCTGGGAACCACATAGGATGCCAGGAATCGAACCGGATCAGTCCTGGGTCGGCCGCATGCAAGGTAAATGCCTTACCACTGTGCTATCTCTCCAGCCCCAAAGATTACTTCTTAAAACTTCAGGCAAATGTTAATTAAGATTCTTTTGTGGTTGCCAGTGTGTCAGTGGGAAAGTTAGAGGGTTGTGCCCGGATGGAGATGGTAGATTTGGAGTGTTGAAAGACTGAAGTTAAAAATCCACTCCACCTCTTGGTTACCTGCCTAAAAAACTGAGCTGAAATGGTAGGTGCTTGCAAGAACTGTGAAGATCTTTGAGCCTTTGCTTGAGGCCTGGCTGCAGGTGAGCTCTAGGTTGTGGGAGATTTGGGGCTAAAAAGAATCAATAAGGTAACTTTCAGCTCTCATGCTAGTCAATAATATGGTTGCTTCAGACACATTGTGTATCTGTAGTAATTAGAAAAGATAGAAATTAAATTATCAGCCACCCAAAGGCAATTTGTTTTCAACTTTTGATAATCTTATCTTCATCAACCTAAAGTATAAATGACTATTCTACTTCCAGAACAATTTATTTTGCTCTTGTCTAACTTCTTTCACATTCCCTATTACTAAAGAAAGTAAAGGTGCTATTTTCTGGGCTGGGTTTGTGGGAACTTTGAGGCACCACCCTGACATTGCAGCTCACCCATTTTAGTTCATTATTCATTTCCCTAGGCACCCATCTTTTCATCAATAACATGGCTACATTCTTCATTTCCCTAGGCACCCACCTTTTTATCAGTAACATGGTTATGGGCACATGAACCTCATAGGTGTTATAGTGAGAATGAACTCAAATTATGTGTGTAACAAGCTTAGGGCAATAAATGTCATATTGGGGTGCACATGATTAGATCTCTTATCATTTACGCCCTCCTGTTTATGAAGTGCTAGACCTCTGTTATGGGGGTACTGTATCCTGAAGGTGAGAATAGAGGGTAATTGTGAGGTTCATGTGTTTCTTTTTGTGAGTAATTTGATTGAAAGTTTTAGGAGATTGAATGAGTCTTAGGAAAGTTATTCCCTAAAGCCCTTTAAAAACATGTCTATCAAAAGCAAGGTGCCCCTCAAACCTCAAGCTGCTGTTCTGCAGCACTGATCCGTGTGGGAATATTATCCTCTTTCCCCAAATAACCACAAAATTCAATCAGTGTACAGAAATTTCACAGCTGACTCATATTTTTCTTCTGTTTTATGTTGCTTTATTATCTCTGTCACTCTTTTCTTTATAGCTGTTTTTATTACCCTCATAATGTTTTGAGACATCAAACTTCAAATAACTTTTTAATTTGAAAAAAAATTAAGAACATGTGGAATAATATTACCAACACCTATGTGTCACTATAAAAATAACAATTGTGAAATCGACAGGTTTGATTTGACTTCTCATCTTTATTTTTAAAAATAATAATTTCTTTAAGCACCATAGTTATAAAAATGTTATTGGGGCTCTGTAATAAAATGCACACACCCCTTCACCAGTACAATTTTCCCATCACCAATTTCCCCTATTTTTCACCTTCCCCATTCTTTGCCTGTCTTCATTGTCATGGTAGTTGTTAGCGTAGTTATTTCTCTAACTGCATTGTCACTCTTTTTGGTAAGCTTCATATTATGGGCTGGTATTTCCAGCCCTTATCTCTATTGTCTCTGGGTATTATTACTGTTCTGTGTCTTATTTTTCTTAAATCTCACAGATGAGTGAGACTGTTCTGTAAGAGTCTCCATATCCATTATGTATAGGCAAATTTCATGACTTCATTTTTTTTCTAACAGCTGTGTAGTATTCCATTGTGCAGATATAACATATTTTTATAGCCTCTCATCGGTTGTTGGGCATCTAAAATGTTTCCAAAATTTGGTTATTGTCAAAAGCACTGCTTTGAACATATGAATGCAGAGGCATTATTGTATTGTGTTTTTGTGGTCCTAGGGTATATCCTTAGTATATAGATCCTTGCTGGATCACATGGGAGCTCAATGTCTAGTTTTATTTAAGGAATATCCATATTTTTTTTCCAGAAAAGCTGGACTAGGTGGCATTCCCACCAGCAGTGAATGAGAGTTTCTTTCTCCATACATCGAAGCCAGAAGTGGTTGTTCTTGTTCTTTGTAATGTGTGCCAGTCTCTGTGGAGTGAGGTGATATCTCATTGTTTGTTTTGATTTTCATCTCCTTGATGAATAGTGATGTGGATAATTTTTTTCTTGTGCCCTTTGGTCCTCAGTATTTCTTCTTTGAGGAAATGTCTGTTCATTTTTTCTCCCCATTTGTGGGTAGGGTTAGATGTTTTGTTCTTGTTAAGTTCTGTCAGTACCTTGTATATCTGAGACATTAGCCTCTTATTTGATGGATATTGGGTGACTAGTTTCTCCCATTTCGTGGGTGACCTTTTACCCTAGTTACTGTTTCCTTTGAAGTGCAGAAGTGCAGAAGCTTCTCATTTTGAAGTAATTCCACTTGTTTATCTCTGCTACCACTTGTTTGGACTTGTGTTTTCTCCTTGAAGATGCCTTTAGTTTTAGTGTCATGGAGTGTTTTGCCTACATTTTCTTCTATGTACCTTATAATTTAACATCTGATATCAAGGTCTTTTATCTTTTTCCTTTTTGATTTTGGCCACACTTAGTGGTGCTCAGGGCTTACTTCAACTCCAGGCTCTGTGCTCAGAAATCATTCTTAGTGGGGTTTGAGATACCACATAGGATTCTGTGATTCACACCTAGGTTGACGGTGTGCAAGACATGCATTTAACCTGCTATACTATCACTCCAGTTCCTCCTTTTTCTTTTAAATGGAAACTTTTGTATAGCTCATGAATCTTATTCTCCTTTTGCAAAGCCAGCTCTCATTGCAAGTTTTGTATGAATCAATTCTTCTTATCGTAAATTTTAGTCTTAATTAACAACAAAAGCTTAAGATGACTATTATTATTTTATAAGTTAATGTTCTATACATACCTATATACATATTTTCTATATATTCCTATATACATATAGGTTCTATACATAGCTATTACATTTAGCAGTATTCTTATAGTAATTCTGGTTTGTCAATGCATACTTATCTTATTAATTCAGATGAACTATTAAATGTTATGCTGTATTTTGTGATAATTGTTTTTATCCATTATATATTTTCCTATATCATAAGACTCTTGACTCTAATAAAGTTGGCTCAGTATAAGTTCTTTTTACATTCATAGTTCTCAAATTTTAGTTGGATCATAATGACCAAGCCCATGGATTTCTTCAAGTCTTCTATTTTTCTTTTTTCTTAATATTTTTTTGGGGGGTTTGGGCCACACCCGGCGGTGCTCAGGGGTTACTCCTGGCTGTCTGCTCAGAAATAGCTCCTGGCAGGCACGGGGGACCATATGGAACACCGGGATTCGAACCAACCACCTTTGGTCCTAGATCGGCTGCTTGCAAGGCAAACACCGCTGTGCTATCTCTCCGGGCCCAATATTTTTATTTAAACATATTGATTACAAACATGGTTGTGATTGTGATTCAGTCATGTAAAAAAAAAAAAAACCCTTCATCAGTGCAACATTCCCAGCACCAATGTCCCAAATCTCCCTCCTCTTGTACTCTAGACAGGTTTTTTACTTCCCTCATTCATTATTTTCCACTTAATTTATATTTCAAGAAAATATTCACAAAATTGGGACTGAATTTGAACCTATGTTTGGAGAAATGACCTTTTCTGAAATAGTTGTTACTTAAAAACCTATGCTAATGAGAAGTTAATTGACAAGAACACTTTCCCATTTCAGACAAGAGAATCACTGATATATTTATTTCTTTTTTACAGTGTATCAAACAGTTCAGTGTAGACAGTGTCAGACAGAATATTGTTTAATCTTTAGCTGTCCTTGAAGGATCATTTTTGGGGAGGTTGTGTGATCACTGAAGTTTGGGAGTCCCTCAAGCAGTTCTCAGTCAACAGAGCTTCTGGTTCTGCACATAGGCCAGATGACGAGTTGCTCCTTGAACTCTGCAGTACCCTGATACCTGGCAACTCTGGAAATGCTGAGGTCCTCCAGGGCCATGGGCCCATGAATTTCTAGGGATGCTCCTGGTGATACTCAGGTCAGACTGTGCTTGGAATAAAACCTGGGTGCACCCTAACTACTGTCATATATTCTGACCTTAGGATCTTACAAAATTTAAGGTTTAAGATAATGACCTAATATTGTAGAGTACCCTGGCTATGAAGTAGCACTTCTATTAACCTCTGTTAATTTTAGAATATTATTTTTGTATTCTCATGTTACATACACACTCATGAGAAGGGTAGCATATTGCCCATTTTAGAATCTGTAGCTTAATAGCACAATAGGCATTTGGAGATGAAGGAATTATTTAAAACTTTACTTGAGGAGGACTTCAAGGGAAACTTCTGCGCCTGTCTGTGTTTCAGAATCACAGAAAGTTTCCTCAGAGGCCTAGGGAGTGTATCTCCAAAAAACTGCATTTTGAAGCTGCCCAATAAGTACATTCTGGCTGCGGGTGTCGCTGTCCAATAAGCTGAGGTCTCTGGCCGGTGGAGGCTCTGCCCTGCTGTGCCTTTGATCACTCTGAGGACTGTCAACTCCAGGCAGCAGAAGAGCACTGCTGCAAAGTGAGGGAACCCCACAACAACACGCAGAAAAAACCACACTACAAGCGTGACAATGGAGAAACCTCGCAGGCAAACACCAGCCACAGAGAATGAAGAAGAAAACTCAGATGACCTAATAAATTTCAACCACCTGATTAACCTCTCAGATAAGGAGTTTAGAATAGAAATATAGAAGATGTTCATAGAACTCAAAAAAAAAAAAAAAAGCATAGATCGATCTGAACAGAACACAAAGACAGAAATCAGAAAACTCCAAACTGAAATAACAGATCTGAAAAACACGGTTGCTTAACTGAAAACCTCAATGGATAGCCTCGCCAACAGGGTATCAGCAGCTGAGGAGAGAATCAGAGAACTGGAAGATGTGATGCAGAAAAACAACACAACAGAAGAAATTGGAAAAGAAACTTAAGACAAACGAACAGGCAATGGAAAAAGTACTCAAGGAATGAGAACAGATGAAAATAGAAGTCTTTGATAAACTCAACAGAAACAACATAAGAATCATTGGAGTCCCAGAAACCCAGGAAGAAGATCTCCAGGAAGAATCAACTGTCAAAGACATCATCAAAGAGATACTATCAAAGTTAAAGACTACATGCAATCAAATCTTGCATGCCCGAAGAGTACCAGCTAAAAGAGACCCAAAGAAAAACACCCCAAGAGACATCCTATTTACAATGGCATCCCATAGATAGAGATAGAATACTGAAAGCAGCAAGATCAAAAAGGGAAATTACATTCAAAAGAGGATCCCTAAGACTTACAGCAGACATGTCACAAGAAACTCTCAAGGCCAGAAGACAGTGGTGAAATATTGTGACAAGACTGAATGAAATGAATGCCTCACCGAGAATACTGCACCCAGCCTGACTCACGTTCAGGTTTGAAGGAAGAATACATAGCTTCATGGATAAACAACAGCTCAAACCAGCCTTAAAGGAAAAACTGACAGGTGTACTCTAAGACAAGAGAGACCAACAAACACAGCAAACTTATCTACAAAGATGACATTAAATCCTATGACAATCATCTCCCTCAATGTCAATGGACTAAATTCACCAAGTAAAAGACACAGATTGGCAAAAGGGGTCAAAAAGATGAATCCAACCTTCTGCTGCCTACAAGAAACACATCTGAATAGTCAGAACAAACATAGACTCAAAATCAAAGGCTGGAGAAAAATCATCCAAGCAAACAACACCCTCAAAAAAGCTGGGGTGGCCATATTAATATCTGATGACACCAACTTTATACTCAGAAAAGTGGTAAGGGACAAAGATGGACACTATGTACTAATCAAGTGATATGTGCAACAGGAAGAAATCAGACTATTAAACATATATGCACCCAATGAGAGATCAGCAAATTATCTAATACAATTACTGACAAACCTGAAAGAAGAAATCAATAATAACACAATAATTCTGAGAGACCTCAACAGGGCCCTATCAACACTTGCTAGGTCAACCAGATTGAAAACCAACACAAACATAGTAACCCTGAAAAGAGTTATGGAAGTAAGAGGACTAGTAGATTTATACAGGACACTCCGAAAAAAACCTGGATACACATTCTTTTCCAATGTACATGGGTCATTCTCCAGAATAGACTACATGCTGACACATAAAACATATCTTCATAAAATCAAGAGGATAGAAATCTTGCAGGCTACCCTTGCTGACCACAATGCTCTGAAATTAGATGTGAACTGCAAAGCCACACAGAAGAAAAACTTTAACAATGGGAAATTAAACACCCTGCTACTGAACAACCAGTGGGTCTGAGATGAAATAAAAAAGAAAATCAAAACTTTCCTGGAAACAAATGATAATGAAGACACAAGCTGGCAGAATCTATGGGACACAGCAAAAGCTTTCTTGAGAGGAAAATTTATAGCTCTACAAGCATACATCAGGAAGGAAGTTATTCAGGTATGCCCCTTCTTCCTTCCTGATGTATGTATAATGATGCAGCTCAAAAAATTAGAAAATGACCAACAAAAGGAACCAAAAATAGGGAGACAGAAGGAAATAACAAAGCTGAAAGCAGAACTCAATGAAGTGGAAACTCAAAAAAACAATCTGAAAGATCAACGAAAGCAGAAGTTGGTTCTTTGAAAAAATAAACAAGATTGATAGACCATTGGCAAAACTCACAAAGAAAGAGAGAGAAATCTGATAACCCATAGTAGAAATGAAAAGGGGGAGATCACAACAGAAATTGCAGAGATCCAAAGGGTAATCAGAGACTATTTTGAGAAACTTTATGCTACTAAGCATGAGAACCTAGAAGAAATGGAAAAATTCTTGGAAACTTATAACCTTCCACATTTAAGTAAGGAGGATGTAGCATACCTAAATACCCCCATCACTACTGAGGGAATTAAAACTGTAATCAAACATCTGCCCAAAAAGAAAAGCCCAGGCCCAGATGGATTTCCTAATAAATTTTTTCAAATCTTTCAAGAGGAGCTACTACCAATCCTAGCCAAGCACTTCCATGAAATTGAAAAAACGGGAACACTCCCAAACAACTTTTATGAAGCCAACATCACCTTGATACCAAAATCAGACAGAGACACTGCCAAAAAAAGAAAAGTAAAGACCAATATCCCTGATGAATGCTGATGCAAAGATCTTCAACAAAATCCTGGCAAATTGGATCCAATGCATCATCAAGAAGATCATACACTATGACCAAGTAGGTTTCATTCCAGGAATTCAAGGATGGTTTAACATCTATAAATCTATCAACATCATACACAATATCAACAACAAGAAAAATAAAAATCACATGATCATATCAATAGACGTAGAGAAAGCATTTGATAAGGTCCAACACCCATTCTTGATCAAAACTCTTGGCAAGATGGGAATGGAAGGAACCTTTCTCAATCTAGTTGAAGCCATCTACCACAAGCCAATGGCAAATACTATCTTCAATGGAGAAAAACTAAAATCCTTTCCTCTAAATTCTAGTACAAGACAAGGCTGTCTGCTCTCACCACTTCTCTTCAACATAGTACTGGAAGTTTCTTGCTCGAGTGATCAGGCAAGAAAAAAAAATATCAAGGGAATCCAGATAGGAAAGGAAGAAGTCAAGCTCTCATTGTTTGCAGATGACATGATACTCTACTCAGAAAACCCTAAAGACTCTACCAAAAAGCTTCTAGAAACAATAGATTTATATAGCAAGGTGGCAGGCTACGAATTCAACCTACAGAAATCAATGGCCTTTTTATACACCAATAATGATAGGGATGAGATGGAAATTAGGAAGATAATCCCATTGACAATAGTGCCACACAAACTCAAATATCTTGGAGTCAACTTGACCAAAGATGGGAAGGACTTATACAAAGAAAACTATAAAGCCCTACTCCAAGAAATAAGAGAGGAAACACGGAAGTGGAAACACATACCCTGCTCATGGATTGGCAGGATTAACATAATTAAAATGGCAATACTCCCCCAAAGCATTATACAGATTTAATGTGATCCCCTTAAAAATACCCATGACATTCTTCAAAGAAGTGGATCAAACACTTATGAAGTGCATCTGGAACAATAAACACCCTCGAATAGCTAAAGCACTCCTAGGGAAAAGGAGTATGGGAGGCATTACTTTCCTCAACTTTAAATTGTACTACAAAGCAACATTTATCAAAACAGCATGGTATTGGAATAAAGACAGACCCTCAGATCAGTGGGATAGGCTTGAGTTCTCAGACATTGTCCCCCAGACATACCATTACCTAAGTTTTGACAAAGGAGCAAGAAATTCTAAGTGGAGCAGGGAAAACCTCTTCAACAATTGGTGCTGGCAGAACAGGTTAGCCACTTGCGAAAAAGTGAACATAGACCCCCAGTTAACATCATGGATGAAGGTAAAATCAAAATAGATTAAAGACCTTGATACCTTGATTAAAGACCTGATACCATAAGGTATATAGAACAACACGTCGGTAAAACACTCCATGACATTGAGACTAAAGGCATCTTCAAGGAGGAAACTGCACTTTCCAAACAAATGGAAGCAGAGATCAACAGATGGGAATACATTAAACTGAGAAGCTTCTGCACCTCAAAAGAAATAGTGTCCAGGATACAAGAGTCACCCACCGAGTGGGAGAAATTGTTCATCCAACATACTTCAGATAAGGGGCTAATATCCAAAATATACAGGGCACTGACAGAAATTTACAAGAAAAGAACATCTAATCCCATAAAAAAATGGGGAGAAGTGAATAGACACTTTGATAAAAATGAAATACAAATGGCCAAAAGACACATGAAAAAATGCTCCTCGTCACTAATCATCAGGGAGATGCAAATCAAAACAATGATGACATACTACCTCACACCACAGAGATTGGAGCACATCACAAAGAATGAGAACAATCAGTGCTGGCAGGGATGTGGAGAGAAAGGAACTCTTATCCACTGCTGGTCGGAATGCCATCTAGTCCAACCTCTATGGAAAGCGATATGGAGATTCCTCCAAAATTTGGAAATTGAACTCCCATTTGACCCAGATATTCCACTCCTAGGGATATACCCTAAGTACACAAGAATACAATACAAAAACCCCTTCCTTACACCTATATTTATTGCAGCACTATTCAAAATAGCCAGGCTGGAAACAACCAAGATGCCCTTCAACAGACAAATGGCTAAAGAAACTGTGGTGCATATACACAATGGAATATTATGCAGCCCTCAGGAGAGATGAAGTCATACAATTTTCTTATACATGGATGTACATCGAATCTATCATGCTGAGTGAAATAAGTCAGAGGGAGAGAGAGAGAGACAGACAGAATAGTCTCACTCATCTATGGGTTTTTAAGAAAAATAAAAGTCATTTATGTAACAATCCTCAGAGACAATGAGAGGAGGGCTGGAACACCAGCTCACTTCATGAAGCTCACCACAAAGAGTGGTGAGTGCAGCTATAGAAATAACTACACAGAGAACTACCATAATCATGTGATTGAATGAGGGAAGTGGAAAGTCTGTCTTGAGTACAGGTGGGGGTGGGGTGGGATGGAGGGAGATATGGGACATTGGTGGTGGGAATGTTGCACTGGTGAAGGGGGCATTCTTTACATGACTGAAACCTAATCACAATCATTTATGTAATCAACATGTTTAAATAAAGAAAAAATGGAAAAAATTCATTTATAAAAAAAGAATCTGTAGCTTAAACATAAAGGCATAGACTCATTTAATAAATGATCCTTTGCCCATAGGTAATTTAATTTGGTGGCAAAACAATAATTATAGCAGAAGTATTAGGTAGTATTTAAAACTGAAATTATAAATAATTGAGAGGCATCAATGTGCTTTAAAAAGGAAGTATATTTTTGAGGTGTGGATTGTGCCATAAGAGTCTCTTGGGGGCTTTTAACCAGACTGAGAGGAAACAGCAAAAACAGTCTAAGGAGTGGTCCTCAAACTATGGCCCGCGGGCCACATATTGTATTTGTATCTGTTTTGTTTCTTCATGCAAAATAAGATATATGCAGTGTGCCTTAGAATTTGTTCATAAGTTTTGTTTTTACTATAGTCAGACCCTCCAATGGTCTGAGGGACAGTGAACTGGCCCCCTGTTTAAAAAGTTTGAGGACCCCTGGCAGTAGAACTACATTAAACAAATCTTTGGGTCTTGGACTAAAAAAGGGTCAATTAAGAAGAATGCATGTTCGAGAGAAGTTCCAGATGCCACTGCCCATTATAAGAGAAGCTAGAGCCTGTTATTTCTGCCTTTGCTTCTTGAACCTTCTATATCTCTTGTTTAATCTCTTCTTGATTTTCTTTTTTTGGGTCACACCCTGTGACGCTCAGGGGTTACTCCTGGCTATGCGCTCAGAAGTTGCTCCTGGCTTCTTGGGGGACCATATGGGACGCCGGGGGATCGAACCGCGGTCCGTCCTAGGCTAGCGCAGGCAAGGCAGGCACCTTACCTCCAGCGCCAACGCCCGGCCCCTCTTCTTGATTTTAATATTGTCAGAAGAATTCATCAGGACACAGATGAGGCATGGAATCAAAGGTCTATGCCTAGAGAAAACCAGTTTTCTAAGCAAAATAATCTAAAAGTTACTATGATATAAGAGAGAAAAATTCAGACAAGATGGAAGCTAGTGTTGGCTGAAATACCAAAAAGGTCTAAGTTATTGAATTCAATAGCTCAGTGCACACAACAAAACATGTGTGACAATATCAACATAGGGAAGGGAAAAATATGAGGGGAATAAGTAAGCAGAGATCCAAGGGAAAAGAAAAAATTAACATAGAAACAAATGTTTCTCTGAAATTATTGGATTAAGAGGATAAAAAGTTCAGATGACTAGAAAATAACAATTTAATCAAATTCAACATCATAAAAACAAATTTTATATACCACATTAGAGAATATACATATATCTTAATGTACTGGTAGAGAATTAGTGTTCTAAGACACGAATATTTTTTGTAAATTTTGTCTAGATAATTTTCCTTTCCTCAAATTTTTACTTCAAAATAATAAAGTGTATACTCTTATTTTGTAAGATTGAGGCTATCTTTCTTTTCTCAGTATGATAGTTTTTAGGTTTATCCAAGTTGATGAAACTATAAAGTTCATTCTCTTTTATTGCCTACGAGTTTTTATATTGTAATATGTTTAACCGTTCCATACTTAATGGATATTGAATTTTTCTAGGTTTTGCTTATTATAAACCAAGTTGCTATGAACAGTTATGTGCAAATATATATATATGAACATAAGCTCTAATTTCCCTGGGATATAATTTTAATATAATTGATAAACTGTATAGTAGAGCTGTTTACTTTTAAAAAATTATTAAACTGTTTTTATAAAGTGACCATCAGTTTACATTCCTGGAAGTTGTATTGCAAGACATCCTGGTGCTCTGTAATCTCATCTATCATTTTTATGTTCAGTCATTTTAACTATTTACAGCGTATAGTGGTCTCAGTAGTTTGAATTTGCATTTCCCTTGTGACTATCTATGCTTTGCATCCTTTAATATGGTTATTCGGGTCTTTTGAGCAGCACATGAACGGGGGCATACAAAACATTCTCCAAATATATCAATGCTCTTTACATTCAAAAATATTCTGTCTTTATTATTTATAGTAGTTTCTTCTTATAGATTTTTTATGGGGTAATATATATAGCAAATAAAGACATTCTAATTCATCCATTTCAGTATACCTTTTTCACTTTTTATTTCATTCCTATATATCCATTCTCATGGAAGATACTTTCTATAGAATTATATTATTTTCTGTTTTTTAAAGAGCTTTGTGGAATTCACAGCAACAGTAGCTGAATATTAAAATTATTTACTGGAAATGGTTTAAAACTACAAATTCAATTAATTTAATGGTACAAGACTTTATAGATTGCTAAGTATCCTTGAACGAGTATTAGTTGTGGCTTTCAATAAATCAAGAGATTCAATATATTTTACTTAACAATCAAATTGATAGGCAAAATATCCTGACATACCTCAGGCCAGGGATCAAATCAGGGTCTGTCCTAGGTCAGCCTCTGCAGGGCAAACGCCGTACTGCTGTGCCATTGCTCTAGCCCCAAAATCTGGGAAAAATCTTTAAATATTTTTAATGATCTATTTGCTTGCTTTCTTCTTTTTATCTAGCTTTTAAGGTCCATTTAATGAAATTAATTTTAGGTATTATTTTATAAATTAGTTTTTTTTTATTTAAACAGACATTTATTGTGCTGTAAAGTTACATTAGAAGATGAAACTACTAGGCTAGGTAAATTGAATTTACTATGTGCCCTTATCATTTTTTTTTCTGTTTTTTTTGGGTCACACCCGGCTGTGATTTTGGGTCACTCTTGGCTCCATGCTCAAAAATCGCTCCTGGCAGGCTCAGGGGACCATATGGAATACAAGGATTCTAACCATCGACCTTCTGCATGAAAGGCAAACGCCCTACTTCCATGCTATTTCTCTGGCCCCTTGTGCCCTTATCTTGAGAAAGGATTCATTTTAGATTAATGCTAGCACATCTAATTTCCTGAGGATGAAGTTTAAACAATAGGGTCCATTTTATGGTTGAGGAGGTTGCCTGAAATTTGTTTTGTAGTTCATTATACTTCATTTTGATGATAATATCCATAGTTTTCAAAAGTTCTCTAAAGACCTCATTCCCAAAAGTTTATCATCTTTAAAAGGGATTATGATGATGACCATTATAAAACATATTTTGTCTACAAATTCTTAAAGTTTTTTAAATTTTATGCTTGTACTTTATTTTTTTTAATTTTATTGTGGCCAAAGTGAATTACAAATCTTTCAATGTAATATTTAAGATTCATAATGACAGTGAACGAAGGGCATTCTCATCACCAGTGTTGTCCTCCCTCCACCCCTGTTCCCTGGCATGTACCCCATATTCCTCTCCTTTAACCCCCAGAATGCTAGTGTAACTGGTCCTCATTTGTTCAGCTTGTGTAGATTGGGTATCGATTCTGTTGTCATTAACTTTTTGTTTGGCGTTTTGGGCCACACACAGCTGTACCCAGATCTTATTCCTGGCTCTTTGCTCAGTGTTGGGGAGACATTGTACAATGTCTAGAACCCAACCCTGGTCAGCTGTGTGCAAGGCAACTGCCTTACCAACTATATTAACTCTCTAGTTCCTTAAGGCATTCTTTTAATTTAGAGCAAGTTTAATATGTAAAATTTCTTCTAAACAATATGGTATCTGCATCTTATTTTGATACTTTGTTATTTTCATTTAGTTCAAAATATTCATTTTCCTTTGATATTTTCCTTAGGCTTTATTTAGTAATGCAGTTAAATTATACACAAGCTATTTGATTCTTTTATTACTTGTTCTTAACTTTTTAAAAGCAGAATTAGAGCAGGGTTTGGTCAATGACTAGAATTTGCTCACATCTGATTAATACCTTCTTAACTCTATCCAGTGTTGGATGCAGGCCTCAGTTTTGTTGGCACCACTCTTCCTGTGATATACATTTCTTGGACATATGTGACCTTTGTAATTTGTTCACTCTAGAGCTTTGGAATGGTTGTTCCCTGACCTTGGTATCTTAGATTCAATATTTCTATATCACGACTCTAGATTCTTTCTGGGAAGAAAGAAAATACTTCTAGGCTCTCCTTGCATTTTCAATTACATATATAGTTTATACTGATTGTTTCTTTTTTGACTTAGTAAACTCAAGTAGCAGCAACTTTGAACTAGAGTTTTGAAAACTTTGAACTTTACCATTCTCATGCTCTTTAGAAATGAAGTAGTCCTTTGTCATATGACTAGTTCAGCATGTTTTGTCTTTGGTAAACTGCCGCGGACGTGTTGCATCCACAGGCAAAACCTTAGTGGGTCCGATAGACTCTCACTGGGAATAAGCGGGAACACAAAACGGATGAATATGAAATAATGATACCACACGCAGTATGTGTGGGGTCAACACATCTCTGGCAAGAGTGTGACAAATTTTAATCTGCAGGCAATGGAGTATATAAAGGGAAAGAGAGGCAGTCAACATGAAAAGAATGCAATGTACATTGTTTGATTTCAGAACAAATACACATAGCTTAGGGTGTTTAGTAACCTAGAATAGAATAGGTTTCAGTTAGAGGACAAAAGGAAGACAAAATTCTTATATATCAAAGAAATTCCTGGCCGAGGTGTTATTACTGATGTAATTAGGGGATAGCAGGAATCCTGGTTTACTCTCAATAACAAATATTCTTAACCTGAGGGAAATAGTATTCTAGCTAGGGGCTAAGACCCACTTCCTATGACCTGGTAATAGAAGAGAATAACACTAAAGAAAGGGATACAATAATTATACCTACTGAAATAATCTAATTCTACATTGACCAAATCTATTTGCAAACAGGTATTCAAAGTGACAGGGAGAGTTCCCAAGACAGAAATCGTTCTGCTTTGAAGCTCAAAAGCAGGGAGAGAAGACCATTGTCTTGAAGATGTTACGTTTTGACTTGGCCTTCGGAAGTGAGAAGGCTGACAGAAAACGAGAGTTGGCTGGACTTTAAGTTACAAATATGCTAAGCCAACAGGGAACTTTTTAGCAGCTTGCTTTAGTACTGAAATTCCTTTTATGACTGCAAGATAGCTAAGGCCGAATTTCTGTAGTGGCAAAAGGGACAAAATTCAAATAAATAATAGTAAAGAGATAATGTAATGGTACAGCCGTTTTAGAATTATAGCCAATAATCCACACAAAGGGTCAATAATTGACTTCTCTGAGCGAGCCTTTTGGCAGATTCATTCTCTCTCTCTTTTTTTTTTTTTTTTTGGTTTTTGGGCCACACCTGGCAGTGCTCAGGGGTAACTCCTGGCTGTCTGCTCAGAAATAGCTCCTGGCAGGCACGGGGGACCATATGGGATACCGGGATTTGAACCAACCACCTTAGGTCCTGGATCGGATGTTTGCAAAGCAAACGCTGCTGTGCTATTTCTCCTGGCCCTGGCAGATAATTCTTGAGAGGAAAATTAGACACTGCACCAGGAAGGCAAAAGCCACGTCTGGTACGTGTTTCCTTATGTGGGGGGTAACAGTAAACAACATCCGAGGATGCTCAGGGATTACTTCTGGCTATTTGCTCAAAAATCGCTCCTGGCTTGGTGGACCATATAGGATGCCAGGGATGTGCTATCACTCCATCCTTCCCCTTCTGGAATTTTCATGAATATAAATGTGGAATGTATTTTATTTCCTAAAAAGCAATGGAATCTAAAAAATATAAAAAAAAGTCCTAAAAAAGTGGTTATGGAAGACTTAAGAATTGCTTATAGGTTCAGGACACAAATATCTGATTAAGAGTGTAAGAAAGAAGAGAGGTTAAAATAAAATCATGAAACAAATTTGGACATGGAGGCGAAATCTGGGAGGAAAGTAGGAAGGAACATTGATTACCCTTTTAGGAGAAGGGAGGATAAGAGATAGCAGTCTAATTAGTGCTACATACATTAATTGCTAGCAGAGATTAATCTGTAGAAGTAAAACATGGCTAGGGTTTGCAAAAGGCCTTTCTTCTATAATGGACTTCTGAAGTTCCAGTTTAAGGGAGCACAGACTTATAAACTTATTGTCAGCTGTAGAAATTCAGAAGATAGGGGAGTCTAGCAGTATGGGGTTCGGCAGGCCTTCACCATGCCGGAGGCCTTCTTAACCAGGCCTAGGGGGAATGCGGGACTTGGGTAACTCCAGCACCCCTCTACCACCTTGCTCCAGATCTCCAGGGCTTCCCCGGGCCACATGCCTGGGCAAGCCAGTGAGTTGAGCCCCTTGGTGGAGCTTGAAGGTACCCTAGGCTTTCCCTCATTATCCATTCAGCTCCTTAGGGAGGGTCTGGGTGAGGCTTCGAACTTCTGCCCTCCCAGCTTCTTGAAGGATCTCTCTCCTTCCTGGGAGCCAGGAGTCTAGCAGTATGGGGTTCGGCAGGCCTTTGCCATGCCGGAGGCCTTCTTAACCAGGCCTACGGGGTGTGTGTGTGTGTGTGTGTGTGTGTGGAACTTGGGTAACCCCAGCACCCCTCTACTGCCTTGCTCCAGATCTCCAGGGCTTCCCCGGGCCCATGCCTGGGCAAGCCGGTGAGTTGGGCCCCTTGGCAAAGCTTGAAGGTACTCTAGGCTTTCCCCCATTCCCCACCCGGCTTCTTAGGAAGGTCTGGGTGGGGGCCCTGAACTTCCAGCCTCCCAGCTTCTTGAAGCAGTCACTGGTAATCTCTTACCAGTCTATATCTTCAAAACCACGCAGGGGGGGCACAAGATACATTAATAGTACTCACTATCATTGAATTATGTTTTTATGTATGCAGAATATTCATTTTGTACTCTGCCCTTTTGCACACCCCTACAAAGATCATTTTTTCTCTTTAACTTCCTTAACCCCTATCATCATTACTCCTCATTTACCCTTTCTAACTTAAGTACTGTAGAGTCCTAAGTCACAGACCAAAGTGGTGCCCTGGAGTTAACACCCACCCAACTATTCCAAAAGGCATAAAAAGGACATGTATATCTTTTCAACATTTTATGGGTGTTTTCTTTGACAGC
The DNA here is from genome assembly GCF_024139225.1 of Suncus etruscus. NCBI lineage: Eukaryota > Metazoa > Chordata > Mammalia > Eulipotyphla > Soricidae > Suncus > Suncus etruscus. The sequence continues at coordinate 178,813,223 of NC_064848.1, forward strand.
TATAACTTTTGCTGAATATTTTCTTATACAGTGACGATTCCCCCCCCCCTTTTATCGTCTCTTTGTGAACTGCTCAATATGGAAGATTTTGTGAAAGAATCCCTCAGTTTAATGCTTATGTTTGAACCCAGTCATGGGTATTTTAGACGTGTTTTTAATGCCCCCATATACTCAGATAACATCACGTGGCTTTATTTCTTGTTTGCTTAGGCACACTAAAACGAGAAAATACTATACATACCAATATGTTCTTATCTAATAGAGATGGGAATACACAAATCTTGTAGTGCAATGGGACCTTACACCCTGAATATTGACATAAAGACTTGGCACAGGCCTCAGAAGAATGGACATTCTCCATTCACCCCTGATCTAGAGAAGACATCTACAAAACATCCAAGGTTGTCTATAACATCACCTGGAGGCAATCCTCTACCAGGGAAGACCCTACAGCTGCTCTGACATCGATCTACTCAGAAGAGACTTCCCTTAACACTGAGAAGACTTAACAAGAACAATGACCTGCTTACTGGACAGGGCTTGCTGTATTGCCCCTTAATTGTGAGGTGAAACTAGAGGATACTCCACACCAGCCTGACTTCAATGTAGGATGTGCAGATTCCAGGATCTTTAATACAGAAACCTGATGCCAACAATAGGACTGCGTGAAAAATAAAACTGTATTGGCACTACAGACAATGACTTGGATTGAATAAATTAGTTTGCCTGGAGCCTAGAGTTGGTCTTATGCCAGAAAACTTCGGGAGTAGTGGTCTCCTTGTATTTAAACCAAGGCTATTCCTTTCTATGACCCCCATATTTTGGTGGGCCTATGCAAACAATATTTGCCACTCTAACACCGTTTTTACTGTGCCCTTTTGACTAACACTTAAAAAAACCTCTTAAACTTTTGATGTTAACTTAAACTAATATGTATGTGCATGAATATATAAAAATATTATGCCTTCAAAGTTAAGGAGTCACATAAATCTCATGGCTTTAGGTTGCTTTGTATACTGCCAAGAAATGTTATAATGTACTACAATCTGGGGACAAAGTAATTGTACATGGGTTCTGCCTTATTTTTTTTTAATGTTTTTTTGACTGTAGGTTCAATATTTAGGCGTCAGCAAGGGGATTTCTTCTGAGAACTCTGTTTATGGGCGATCGTTCTTTCACTGTAACTTTATCTTGTCCTCTTTGCATCATTGTTCTCATAATTAAAAATGAAAAATTAAAAAAAGAATGAAACACCATTAACACATTAGCAGAAAATAAAAGAAATTCAGAAGATATAAATATACATTTTCTGATGATCCTGACTATCTTATATCTTTAGTTGGGAGTAGTGATAGGGTCTTGGGGTTTACTGCCTTTTTTTCAATAGAATTTTATTCAATGTGTCAAAGTGTAAGGAGCTCATCTGGCTGTTGATTTTAGTTTCTAAGGATAGTTCTATATTTTTATTTCCTATATCTTCACAAGTAAACATCTATTTATTAGCTATAAAATCAGGAAAATCTATTTTAGAATCTCTTAGAGAAAATGGGAAAGTGATTGAAGAATAGATATTATAGTGGTAAAGATGTGAAGATATAGAAGAGCATCCTATGATAGGCTCTGGATGAAATTTTTTTTTTACTTATTTATTTTTGTGTTTTGGGTGACAGCTAGTGGTACTCAGGAGTTCCTCCTGCCTCTGCGCTCAGAAATTACTCCCTGCAGGCTTGTGAGACCATATGGGATGCTGGAGATTGAACCCAGGTAGGCCATGTGCAAGGCAAATACTCTACCTGCTGTGCTATTGCTCCAGCAGTTCCTGTTTTTTTAAAGAACTAGGTAAGACCTTCTTTTCCTTAACATCTAGGCATGTCACTAGTTTTTTGCTTTCTGTAACCACACTTCAAGAAATTGTCTATAGATTTATATATTTATAAATGTTCATTTATTATTTAAATTTTAGCATATGAGGCTAACTGCCCACACACATTTGGGGGGGGGCAATGCTTAGGCTAATTAGGGGCTCATCAGCCTGGCTCTATGGTCTAGAAAGTTCAGGTGTTATGATGTGATGCTTCTGGAACCCAGCACTGCTGGGGTCTACTGAGGCCACTCTGATGAAGATTGGCCTTGAGTCATATATTATAGTCCTTTGAGTTATTTTCTCAGCCCCCATGATGGTACTTTTTGTTGAATCTTTTATTTATACATTGACCCATTTTTTCCCTTAAAATCCAAAGCTGATACTATTGTTCTCTTCCAATAGCTTTTGGTATTGTAGCAAATCTCATGAGTGTCTGGTCAGACTATCTCAGGCATATGTAGGGAAATCTTGTTTCTCAAATATGCTATAAATTAAAATCTAGAAGGAACATTTTTATACTCTTATAGTTTACACAGTTACTTGTTTAGAGTGATAGAAGATGTATATATTTAGTTACCTTTAAAAGAAGCTTAACCCTTCAATTTTATAGGCAAATGCAGCCAAAATTAATTTAAATAGCCCCAGAAGATTACGTGTTTATTCTTGTTGAATGCTAAGTGTAAGATTATGACATTTAGGTGACGATGTGGGATCATCCAATGCACTTATTTCTTTTTCTATTTCCTATAACCAATCAATAGTTAAAATATTTAATTATTATTGATTTATATAACATATTGATTAAATTATTTTAGTTTAAAATCAATTTTTGATTGATTGTTATTTGAAATAAGCCTGTATATGATTAAAAGTTGAATACTTAGATATATTTTGATATAATAAACCTGATAACTTAGCAGTGATGTCATTTTTCATGAAAATTTTTAAGCTCTATTAGAAACCTTCAAATATATAATATACTATTGTTATTTATAATCTATGCTATAATAACATTAACATCTCATAATTACACAAAAATAAAATTTCATATGCAACATCAAGATATATACCAAAAAGGATCTGCTATACTAGCAGTCCAGGGAACAAAAGGAGGAGGTATGGGATGCATGCTGGAAACAGGGTGTAGGGAGGACAACACTGGTGGTGGGAATGGCTGTATTTCACTGTCACTTTGTACCTTAAATATAACTGTGGAAGACTTAAAATTCACATTGGTCACAATAAAAAAATATCTCAGTGATGGTGACATGGATACAAAATTTAGATATTTTATGTTGATAATCTTTATTTTATGATAATATTATATTTGAATGATTTTAAGATAAGCAGATAATAGTGATTCCCTTCCCAGTTGCTTTTTTTTAAAAGTCCTTCAAATAACCCTATTTTCTTTTGCAGTGGCAATTCTGTGACATAGTGAAGGTGAAAGGGCTGAAAAAGCTGGTAAAACAATGTGTTTTGCTTACTTGCATCAAACTAATTCATTGCACGTGAATAAAAACTTAAAAATATAAGATAGAGAGAAAGAGAGCTCTCAACTCCCTTGATTGCCCATCTGTTTCATCTAAAAATCTGGCTAACTTCCCTTGGCCACTATTATATTTTACCTTGTCTTCCAACTTCAGGAGTTCAGTTCACATAAAGAAGTCAAGAATAGTATCTACAGCAAAAAAGTTAATAAAAGCAAGGGAGGCAGAATATTGGTCACTGATGAGTAGTAGCCATTTTTTAATTTATGTATGCATATACCTTTTGTTTATTTACTAGTGGGTAAAATCCAAGACACAGGAAGTATACCATGAAATCTTATACTGTAAAACCACCAAAATACTCCCTCAAGACACATTGCCTGAATAACTCATCAAATTTCTTAGATAGAAATCATGGGAGAAGCAATTTAACCTAGAAATGATTTTCACTTAGAAATAATAATTCATCTTTTCTCTGCTGAACCTGCCTACATCCAAGGACTATAGCCTCTTCAGGACCCATCCCGGTAAGATGTCCCCACACAATGCACGTGGGGCCAATTCCTGCTGTGATTGGGTACCCAGAGACTTTTAAACCACAGCGGCCTTGCTCTTTACCTTTTCTCTGCTGAGTCTGACTACATTCAAGGACTATAGCCTCTTCAGGACTCACACACGAAACGCGGCTGCTCAGCTTTGCTTCTCGGCTGTGCTTATCTTGCAACCCCTGAATTCCATTTCTGTACATTTTAAGAAGCAATCTACAGCCTTGCCAATGGAGTAATTTTGCAGTACACCCCCATATTTACAGAAATCAAGATGGCTCCTCTAATAATCTAAAAAGTAGGAAACAAATAGGTATCCTCTCAAGAAGTTTAGAGTAGAATTATGGAAAATATTCAGGGAGCTCAAAAAAAAAAAAAAGCATTGATAAACTTGACTGGAGCAAAATTAAGCATCAAGAAGTTTTGTCAACTGAAATTAGAAATTTTCACACTGAACTAATATCAGAAAAACTGAGCTTACCGGGACCCTTATTCATAGCCTGAGGAGTTCTGGGAGGCTTGGCAGGCCCCCAGCCATCCTTGTCTTTTTCCCCTGACTCCAGGCCTTCCCTGGGTGCCAGCTCAGATGGCCAGAAGTGAGTTCAGGTGGACTCTTAGTGGTCCTCAGGTTCCCCCCTCCCTCTGTACTCCAGGGGGGAGGTGCATGGGGAGGAGGGCAGGCAGACATCTGGCTTCCGGTTTCCTCTTTGATTCTGGAGACCAGCTCTTGCCAGGTATGGGGTTTGGAGAGGCCCCATACCAGAACCTTTCTCCCTAGCCTGGGGAGAGCTGGGAGGCTTGGCAGGCCCCCAGTCGTCCTTGTCTTTTTCCCCTGACTCCAGGCCTTCCCTGGGTGCCAGCCCGATGGCCAGAAGTGGGTTCAGGTGGACTCTTAGTAGTCCTCAGGTTCCCCCCTCCCTCAGTACTCCAGTGGGGAGGTGCATGGGGAGGAGGGCAGGCAGACATCTGGCTTCCAGTTTCCTCTTTAATTCTGAAGACCAGCTCTTGCCAGGTATGGGGTTTTGGGAGGCCCCATACCAGAGCTTTTCTCCCTAGCCTGGGGAGTGCTGGGAGGCTTGGCAGGCCCCCAGCCATCCTTGTCTTTTTCCCCTGACTCCAGGCCTTCCCTGGGTGCCAGCTTAGATGGTCAGAAGTGGGTTCAGGTGGACTCTTAGTGGTCCTCAGGTTCCCCCCTCCTTCCGTACTGCAGAGGGGAGGTGCATGGGGAGGAGGGCGGGCAGACATCTGGCTTCCAATTTCGTCCTTGATTCTGGAGACCAGCTCTTGCGAGGTATAGGGTTTTTTTCCCCTGGACTTCAATCTTTCCCTGGGCACCAGTCTAGGTGGACTCTATAGGGGTCAACAGGCTTTCCCCTATCTCTCCCTACACTAATGGGAATGCGCTCTGAGAGGAGGGCAGGCTGTTCTAGCACTGGTTTATATTGGGACAGTCAGTGGAAATTTTTTCTTTTTTTTTCATATTGATATTATTATGTGCATATATTCTATATATCCATAATATCCATCTTGTATTGGGACCTTGATACTGCCCTACAAAGCTCATTTCTAATATTTTACTGCCTCAGTCCCAACCCTTACTTCCCCCCATCCTCCCATGTAGGTGCAGCTAATGACATGAAGCTCACCACATAGAATGATAAGTGCAGTTAGAGAAATCACTACACTTAAAACTATCATAACAATGTGAATGAATGAGGGAAAAAGAAAGTCTGTCTCGAGTACAGGTGTGGGTGGGGTGGGGAGTAGGTAGATCTGGGAAATTGGTGGTGGGAATCCTGCACTGGTGAAGGGGGGTGTTCTTTACATGACTGTAATCATATAAGTACAATTATATTTGTAATCACAGTGTTTAAGTAAAGATAATTAAAAAAAAGAAAGATAAAATTAACAAAAATAAAAAAAAAATAATTCATCTAGCTAACCATTTGTTTTTAGCAATCTCTAGGATCCAAAAAATATAATAAAGCTAAACAGCTGGTTTTGTAGTCATGCAATCTACATTTCTTGACATCTGGTTTGATGCTTTACTACTCCCTTATTAAAATACTTAATATTTGCTTCAAATTATATAGCAAATTAAAGGGGCATCCTAAGGTAATATTTACTTTGAAGATGAACTATGAGTCAGTCACACTAGAAACATTTGATTGGAAAAACTCGCTTAGAAGCCATCATTCATTAGGTGAAGCAATAGTTGAAATATTTGACTTTCTTTTTTTTTTTAGGTTTTTGTTCCAAGCAGTTTAGTTTTTTTTTGTTTGTTTGTTTTTGTTTTTCTTTTTTTTGCTTTTTTTTGGTTTTTGGGCCACACCCAGCATTGCTCAGGGGTTACTCCTGGCTGTCTGCTCAGAAATAGCTCCTGGCAGGCATGGGGGACCATATGGAACACCAGGATTTGAACCAACCACCTTTGATCCTGGATCGGCTGCTTGCAAGGCAAACACCACTGTGCTATCTCTCCAGGTCCAGGTTTGACTTTCTTGATAAATTCTTGGTTAATAACTTGGCCTAGATCAGTTGTTTAAATGTAGATATAAGTTATAGGCTAAATAAATACAAATACATACAAATCAAGATACATTACAATTATGATGGTAAGTATCAGTTCAGAACAGTGAATTCTAAAAGCAGAATATAGGAAAATTCTTGAATTTCATGAAGATTCCATAAAATATTAGCAGATTATCTCAACAGAAAATCTACGAGTCAGAAGGGAGAGGCATGATATACACAAACCGCTTAATGGAAAAGATCTCCAACCAACAATATTACTCAATTAAGTAATTAGATTTGAAAGGCAAAAAAAGCGCCTTCAGCTAAGAAAGTAAAAATCTTTATTGTGGTCTGAAGAGAAGACAGAAGCTAAGGCACTTGCTCTGCATGTAGCATATCATGGTTCTATTACCAATATCACATCTGATCCCCTATGCACTGCCACTAAGTAATTGCCACTAAACTGTCTTTCCAAGAAAATTAAAAAGATTTCTATATAAAAAAGAAACCTCAAGTTATTTTATAGATATTTGAGGGAAGATCTTAAGATGTGAGTACTTTTGATCTTTGAACTCAAATTTACTTAAGTTCAATTTTAAAACATGCTAAATTCTGTTTTTTAAATAATTTTTATTATTTATTTATTTTAATTGTGAGAACAATGATGAAAAGAAAGAGGACAAGGTAAAGTTACCAGGGAAGGACAATCACCAATAAATAGAGCTCTCAGCCTTGTCCAGTAATTATTGTTGTTAAGTCTTCTTAGTGTTAAGGGAAGTCTCTTTTGAGTAGGTTGATGTCAGAGCAGTGGTAAGGTCTTCCCTGGTAGAGGATTGCTTCCAAGTGATGTTATAGACAATGTTGAATGTTTCGTAAATGGCTTCCCTAGTTCAGGGGTGAATGGAGAATGCCCATTCTTCTGAGGCCTGTGCCAGGTCATTATGGCAATGTTCAAGGTGTAAGGTCCCATTGCTCTACAAGTTTTGTGTGTTCCCATCTCTATTAGATAAGAACTTATTTGTATGTATAGAATTTCACCATTTTAATGTGCTTATGCAAACAAGGAATAATGCCACGTGGCATTATTGGTACATATAGGGGCTGCAAGAACAAGTCCTACAATCCCCATGACTTGGTTCATACATAAGCAATAAAGTGAGGGAATCTTTCACCAAATTCCTTATTAATCAGTTCATAAAGAGAAGGAAAGATAAAAGGTAGGGGAAATCGTCACTATATAAGAGAATATTAAGTAAGAGATATAGCTGTCAAAGAAAATAGATATAAAAAATTCAAAGGGCATATTTGCTGTTTTATGCTTTTGAAATAGTTGGGTGGGTGTTAAATCCAGTGCACCACGGTGATCTGTGATTTTGGATGGTGCAGTGCTGAAGTTAAAAAGGGTAAATGTAGAGTAATGATAGTTTGGGGTGAGAGAGTTAAAGAGTAAAAATGAGTTTTGTAGGTGTGTGATAAAGAGCAGAATACAAAATGGACATTCTGCATACATAAAAACATATCTTAAGGATATGGAGTACTATTGATATATATTGTGTGATTTGGAACATGTAGACTGGTATGAAATTACCAGTGACTGTCTGAGTACAGCTGAGCAACTATCTGCCACCCCCAGTTAAGCTACTCCAAGTGTAAAAATGGCCTTTGGCACAACGGAGGTCTGCTGAAACCCATGCTGGCCAAGACTCCTGGATCCCAGGAAGGAAGGAGATCCTTCCCAAGCAGGAAGGCCGGAAGTTCAAAGGCCGCACCCTAAGCCTCCCTCTGGAGCTGAATTGGGAGTGGAGAAAGCCTAGGGTACCCCATTAGCTCCTCCCAGGAACCCACCTTGTTGGCTTGCCCAGGCATGTGGCCCAGGGGAAGCCCTGGAGCTTTGGAGGAAAGAGGTACAGGAAAACATGCTAAATTCTTAGAGATTTAGATTTAAACCTATGTTAACTACAAAACAAAAATACTTAGAAGAAACATTAGGAGGCATATAGGCCTAATTCTCACACAAAAATAAGTTATAAAAATAGAATAGAATAAGAGCAATATAAAACAACAGACATATGCCAAAATCCCATCTAGAATCTACACAGAAAACTTCAATATACTATATTATATTAATATTGTTTTTCACTAAAGAACATTGTACTTAACTCACCAATAAAAATACAGAGTGAAAAGATGAATCAGAAAATGAAATTCAACCTTCTGCTCTCTACATAAGACCCACTTTAACCTCTGATAAACATAGACACAAATAAAGGATTAGAAAAGGATGACAGAGATTATGTAAGTATGCTAGCCATACTTATATAAAAGGAAATAGATTTCAAGGTAAAAAGGTAATACAAAATATTAGGTACTATAAAATGATTAAGTAATCAATCTGTTGAGAAGATTGATTTTTCATTAACATATATGTCAAAGATAAAGGCACATAAAACATATAAAGCAAATTATTAACAGACAGGTAAAGAACCACCTACAGGAACATAGTAATAATAAGGGGATTTTAGCATCCCACTCTGTTTGTTTTGTTTTGTTTTGTTTTTTTGGGTCACACCCAGCAGCATTCAGGGATTACTCCTGGCTCTACACTCAGAAATCACTCCTGGCAGGCTCAGGGGACTATATGGGATGCCGGATTCAAACCACTATCCTTCTGCATGCAAGGCAAATGCCTTACCTCCATGCTATCTCTCCGCACCCCACACTTAATAGAATTACCAAGCAGATAAAAAGAAATAAAGAAACACTATTAGATGCTCTTAAGACATATATATATATATATATATATACACACACACACACGAGTCTAATTATACATTATATATATTGTATATATATAATATATATATATATACACTCTGAGTCTAATTATACATTTTTACAGCACACACAGGAATTTTCCTGGATAAACCATATGCTGGATCCAAAAATGTCAGTAAATTAATAAATATTGAAATATTAAGTCTTTATAGATATCAATGACTCGAGACTAGAAAAGAACTGTAAAAACTTCAATATATGGAAATTAAGCAAGTTTCTACTGATGTGATAAAAAAGAAATTAAAACTTTTCAAAGAAACAAGAATAAATAGATAAATAATAAAAATTCAGGGGATGTAGCAAATGCAGTATTAAGAGGAAAGTTCATAGCAACATAGGTAAACATAAAGAAATGAGAAAATATATAATTAAAAGAAATAAGAAAAAGAGATGTAAGATTAGGTAGAGGGAGGGAAATAAAAATTAGAGCAAACATAAATGTAATGGAACTCAAAAACAATACAAAAGACCAATGAAACCATGAACTGGTTCTTCAAAAAGGATAAACAAAATTGACAAGCACTTACTAGGATCACTAAGGAAAAACATAAAAACCCTGAAAGGTGAAAAATTAATAAGAAGTTACAAAAGATACCACAGAAATAAAAAAAGCTAAGTAAAGGCTATTATGAGCAGTTTTATGACCCAAACTTGGAGATCTTAGGAAAAATAAACAAGTTTTAGAATCTTACAATTTCCAAAGACTGAAATAGTAGAAAATAGAAAAACTGAACAGAAAATGAGTGAAAAACTGAACAGAAATCTGAGCTAAAAATGGTATTAAGTCTTTCTAAAAATAACAACAACAACAACAACAAAACAAAACCCTAGATTAGACCAGATGGTTTCACTTGTCAATTCTACCCAAATCTTCAAAAGTTAATGACATATATTTCTCATTTGCTTTTATAAAATTTGGGAAGAAAGTTATTTTTATAAGATCAACATTACTCTAAGACAAAAAATCAGAAAAACTCATATCAAAAATAAAAAGGATGAACCAATATCTCTAATAAACATAGATACAGTGATCCTCATTAAAATCTAAGCAGCCAGATTCAACAGTACATTAAAAGGAAAATACATGCTGATTTTGCAAAATTATGTCAAAATTTGCTATACAACATAAACAAAAAGAAAGATAAAACTGTATCATCATATCAGTAGATGCAGAAAAAAACTTTTTGATAAGATTCAACATTCATTTAGGATTTTAAAAAACTCAACACAATGGAGATATAAAGAACATATCTCACACAGTCTTGAGATATAAAGAGAATGGAGGTATTATGCTCTATTTTTAAACTATATTATAAAGTTAAGCCATTAAAACAGCATGGTATTGGATTTATCTATCTATCTTTTTATCAACCTATCTAAAGTGAGATAGGGTGAGGGTCAGGAATTAAATTGTTATGCATATGGATACTTAGTTTATGAAAAAGGAGCGAAGAACATATGTAGAAAGGAGTAAGGTTTATTTAAAATGATGTTGAAAAACTGCATCTCTTGCTTTTACAAAAGTTGATTCAAAATGGGTCAAAGACTTGATGATAGATCGAAAAGATAAAGTATATTGAAGAAAAAATAGGCAAAGCATTCCATGAGATTGATTACGAGTAGAACAATACTTGAATTACTTCTTTTCATTAGTATTAGTTGGATTGATCCTATATGGCATTTAATTAATTAGTTTCTTTATTATGTTACACTACTAGAAGATAGAAATATATTTGTGCTTGAAAATACCAAAGCCAACCTCAGCTTCACGTTTTGCTTTTCAAATTCTCCATAGCAAAAAGCATAGTCTTTTAATCATATAGCTGTCAGACTATAACTATCCATGTGCTGAAATTGAAATATACACTTCAGTTTTAATAGACATTTGTGAAAAGTCAGTTTTGAACAACTTCATATTAAGGTCATATATCCATAGTGTTTGATCACTGAATTGATTTTGTTGGCATTGCTACTTTTTAACATTGAATAAAGGGAAATTTAATTTTTTCTCTGAGCAACTCATAATAAAATAGACGTATATATTTTATATTTAATTTTTTATAAATAGGCAAAGGGATTTAACTTGATCTAGTACCTGGTAAATACACAAGATACTTAGTCAAGACACAGCCTTTTGTGCATTCTTATGTACACTGCTGTTTCCCAAGAGTTGTTCTATCCTGGTCATTGCAGTGTCATTGAATCCCATTATGACTGCCTATATAAATCATGTCTCAACTTTAGGCTGACTTTACTTTTGCTTCTTAAAACTTATTTGGACTTTATCTTGTGCTAAACATTGTTCCCTAGACAAGTTATTATTACATATCTTCTGAGTTTCACGTAGACAATTTAAAATATAAATGAGAACTTGCTAACACCTTACAAAAGTAATTTCCTAGGACAGTACATGAGGAATATGGCATTTTCTAATCGTTCCAATCCTGCTAGATTCTGAAGGGTAGAAGTTATTTAAATTTGTTTTTCTCTTGATGATCCTCTTTTTTGGGAATGAAGAATATAAAAATAGAACACACTGCCTACTCCACTTCTGCTGAGAAAATGGTCCTTCAGCTTCACTCATCAGCATCTATCCATGAAACCTTTACATAGCCCACTCTTTTTCTTCCAAAGGCAGCTGCACTTCCTTCCCTCTGTCCATATAGCTCCCATATATCTTACATAATACTGGAAAATAAGAGACCTCACACATAACTAAGTCTAATTTTTTAAATTAGTACTTCACAGGTCACATTGACTTTTTTATTAGCCATAAAATAAAGGAAATTATAGCTTCATAAAGTAGTATTAAAGCAAGCATATATCTAAATATCATTTATTATAATATGGAAAGTAATATATGACTAATCAAAATTTAATTATGCAAATACTTAGATTAAAATTAAGTGTTTTATTTCAAATAAATTTTATTATTTGTGTATGAACTTAAAATAAAATTCTTATTCTATATATTATATTTTCCTTTACAATATTACATCAACTATTTACATTTATAGCTTCATTAAAAACAGGATTGATATATTTGTTATTATGAATGTTTTTACACTTTTAATGATTATGATTTTAAGTATGTACTTAAAATTGTCACTGTTTTAAAAATAATTATAATGTATCTATAGTAAGAGAATGAGACAAGAGATTTAAGAGATTGAAAATGAGATAGAAGAGAGTTAAGGACTGCCTTAAACTCAAAGCCCATTCTTTCATACTTTCTCATGTTGAAAGAACTTTTTCATGGTGGATTCCAAATTTTTGGAATTGTTTTACCAAAAATTTTTATCTTTAAATTGTTTACTAGCTATTAAGGATTGCTTCTTGATCTAAAATTTTTCCTTCTTCTCTGTGCTTGTGAGGGTGGGGCTAAGTCCTATGAAATTTATTTTTTCTGGCTGACAGACACAGTGTCAGTCACTGGAGGGATTCTGAAATATTAGAGCAGTCAAAGAGAGTTCTTTTTCTTTTTCCAAGGTACTAACATTGTATTGCATCCATGCATGTGTATATGTGAGTGTGTAGGGTGTGTGATGCTCGCTTAGACTTTCCCTTTCCAACACTGGTTTCATTGCAGTACTTATACTTTGGCCCACTTGCCCACTTGCCTTCCATCAGCAGAAGACTGTGCCTCTAGTTCAGCTGTAACAGCTCTGCCTTCCACCAGCATGTTTTCTTGTGCTGTGTGTTCCTTCAGAAGCCTCATATTTCTTCACAGTTCTGCATCTTTAGAGTTCTCTAACTTTCTTAATTTTTTTTTTTTTGTTGTTGTTTGTTTCTTCTCTCTCAGCCCTAGGCATAGTAACTGTGTCCTGTCTAGGTCTCAGCTTCAGAATCCTCTCTTACACCTTTTGGTAGTTAGCCAATTTTTAGCTCACTGATAATTCCTTATGTTAGGTTGAGGATGAGGTGAAAAGGTAGAGCATTACATCTCATATGCAGGTATGAAATCCTGAGTATTTATTCCACGTCCACTCCTTATATTAAATTTTCTCCGTTAAATTGCTAGTGTGATTTCTGTCTTCTGACTTGGCCCTGTGTGGGGAGCCTAGCTGATGAAACCTGGGACATAGGACACCTCAGTAATTCCTAATCTGGTCACCCACGTGACCAAAAGGCCCATGCCTTGAGAACAAAGGAAATAGACAAAAATAAAGTAATTCAGAGCAGCCCAATATATCCAGCCAGAAAGAAAAATATAGAGTTTGCCTTTGTGTTAGCAAACATTATTAAGAACTCTGTTTGAATCTTATGCCTTTTAGTAAAACGTGCTCAGGTCTACCTTTTTGCCCCTCCCTATTACCTGCCCCAGTTTATGCTAATGAATGCTTGTAACTGTGATTGGTGTAAAATTTGTAACACCCCTGACGTGTTTCAGCCCTTAAAAGCTGATCCCCCAACAATAAACTTCCCTTTTTGAACAGCATGCGTTGTCTTGAAGGCTTCTGTTACTAATTTCTCTAGTTCTTCTTTACAGGTCGGTTCTGCTCGAGTGAACCCACTAATAACTAGCAACTTTCATTTCCACACCCCCGCGGGTCGGGGGACTCCCACGAAAGTTGCAGCCCTGTATTACTGAAGATATAAACCATAGCTGTGATGCTTCTGGAAGAAATATAGCAGATAATCTGGTCTGCTGTGAAGCAATAGGAATGGTTTACAGATTTTCTTTAGGAGACAAAGTTACAAATATTGATTGATCGCTGTGACAAATGATGGCAACTTGATAGGTAGTAAAACTAACTGTAGAAACAGAAACATTTCCCAACATGTAGTAATTTGTGTTTTGCCTTTTAATATTTGTCCAAAGTATGAATCACCTGTACTTTTTTATTTAAATAGCTTTTCTTCAATCAAAATGCTTTTATTTTATTTTATTTAAAATATTTTTTATTTTAGTACATATGATTTTTAGAAAAAATGAGAAGTATGAATCAACCCATTAAAATTAATTAATTAATGTTGTTTAAAAATAAGTTTTGTAACATGATTTCCATAGAGGCAATTAATAAAACTTTTATTAAAATTAAATTGTAATATATAAGTTAAAATCTTATTTTATGGTTGTCATATACTTTGAGTATGCTTAGAATGAAATATCTTCTTTAAATTCTAAGTGAACATTATGTTTATAAAATTTTCTTTGAAAAAAGTGTAAAATCAGTAATTCCAAATGCTAAATTCTATAAACAGAAATACCTAGCCATATTGACATGTTCATTTATATTTGCTCTTGTATACACAGCCACAAATTTCTCTAGTCCCTGGGCTAAGATCTATGTCTGCAATGTCTTAATCTATGTACCATCTTTCTTTTCTTCCTGAGAATTTATTCACTTAACTGATGTGTAGATATAAATCAGCCCAATGATTATCCCTTAGCTGGTCTTGACATTTTAATTTAAATCATACTCTAAGGGACAGAAACAAATTGCTTTACCCGTACTTGTAACCCTATAGTAATCAAACAATGCTATTCAATATATATCAGTGCCCAGGAAGTGTTTTCAATGAAGATGATGAAGAAATACCAAGAATATTTTGTAGCTACTTGAGTTCCAGCAAAGCTCATGAGATTGTTGTTGCTATCACCATAGATTGTTTGCATAAATTCATAGGAAGTTGGGACTGTGTGTGTGTGTGTGAGAGAGAGAGAGAAGAGAGAGAGAGAGAGAGAGAGAGAGAGAGAGAGAGAGAGAGAGAGAGAGAGAGAAGAGAGAGAGAGGGAGAGAAGAGAGAGAGGAGAGAGAAGGAAGAGAGAAGAGAGAGAAGAGAAAGAGAGAAGAGAGAGAAAGAGAGAAAGAGGAGAAAGGAGAGAGATGCTCACACACATATTGGGAAGAATCAAGAATGGTCAGAGGGACAAAATGACCTTTAGAGTAGTCTGACATATCTTGGTATGGATTCTTGTATTTTTCTTCCTGGAGTTAGTTGGTCATGTCCTCTTTTAAGCCTTCTGCATCTGAAAGAGTTTGAACAAATGTCATAAATTGTGTAGAGAAAACAACATTTTACTTATGTTAATTTTGTATTTTTACTTTTTTTGTGTGATGTTCTTATGTTAAAATAAAGGACTAATTTTTCTATTAAGAAAATGGAGGCTGGAGTGATAGCACAGCGGTAGGGTGTTTGCCTTGAATGCTGCTAACCTGGGACTGACCTGGGTTCAATCCCAGGAGTGATTCAATGCCAGGAGTGATTTCTGAGTGCAGAACCAGGAGTAACCCCTGAGCACTACTGGGCATGGCCCAAAAACCAAAAAAAGAAAATAAAAAGGACTATTTTCTTGAATTGGAATGTTCCTGTGTGCTGCCTTTTAGATAACCTCTGCCCACCATAGGCAGATACTTTCTTGATGTTATTTGCCATATCTGAATTCTCTCTTTCCAAAGTATTCTGTTGAACAATTTTCTTATTTACAGTAGTGCATGAAATTCATTTATTTTTTGTATTTATTATTTCAAAAATTTATTATTATATCAATATCAGTATTCTTATTATAAATTAATTTCAGTATACTTATATAAACATATATAATACAAACATTTTTATTTTTCTTTTACTGAGCAATTAAATTTGTCATACATATGGTTATGGCATATACGGAGTTCTGTTTAAGGAATAAATCACATTCTTTTTTTTTGTCTTGGTTTTGGGGCCACACCCGATGGCTCTCAGGAGTTATTCCTGGCTTTGACTCTGCACTTAGAAAACACTTCTGGCAGGGTTGGGGGACAATATGGGATGCTGGGGATTGAACCTGTGCCCATCTGGGTCAGCAGTGTGCAAAGCAAACACCTTATCTCTGTGCTATCACTTCACATTCTTTTCTAATTCTTCTTTTTTTTTTTGTTTTTTTTTTTTTTTGTTTTTGTTTTTTTTTTTTGTTTTTGGGTCACACCCGGCAGTGCTCAGGGGTTATTCCTGGCTGTCTGCTCAGAAATAGCTCCTGGCAGGCACGGGGGACCATATGGGACACCGAGATTCGAACCAACCACCTTTGGTCCTGGATCGGCTGCTTGCAAGGCAAACGCCGCTGTGCTATCTCTCCGGGCCCTTCTAATTCTTCTTAAAGAATATTTAACTGATGCCAGTAATACATACATATGAATAAACCACATTTCTTAGAATGACTTGCAGGGAAAAGTCTATTTCCTCTTTTTAATAATACCAATAATGTTGCTATGAACAGCCCAGTGGCTATCTTATGAATATGTAAAAGAATCACTAGGAATTGCTGGGTTGAGTTTATAGTAATTTTCATCTTAGTAGATTAGCAAAATTAAATTGCTCAACTGTATTTGCAATGTATGCTTATAGTTTCCCTTAATATTCTAAAAATTGTTTTTCTTTATATTAATTTTCTCCAATCAGTGCCATATTTTAAATTCTATTTTTTCCCACTGATAGTGAAATGGAGTATTTTATTTATTTGGGTGGGGGAATGACACCCACCAGTGCTCAGAAATTTCTCTGACCTCTATGCTCAGGGATCACTTTGGGTAGGCTTGGAGGACCATATGGATGTCAGGAATTGAACCCTGCTCAGCTGCATGCAAGGTACATTCCTTTATTTCTGTTCTCTCTCTGTGGCTGCAAATCTAGTATTTTCATATGTTTTCAGATAATATATGTTTTTGTCAATTAAGCTGCTGTTGTAATATCCTTTGTCATTTTTAGGAGCACATATCAATTAGCACTATGCCATTCTTATTTGCTTATGGGAATTCTATTTTTCCTACACAGGTTTTTTTTTTTTACCAGTTATCATAGAACTAGGTTTTACTGTATTACTAATTTCCAAACTACAATAAAGCATCAGGTGTTTACTTTGTCACATAAAGACTTGTGGGCTCAGTGGATTCCTCAATAGAGATGTCCCTGTAACCAATCAGAGTTTAGAATATTCTGACTTTGTAACTTTAAATGTCAGTGCAAATCCTCTTCTATAATTTTAGTGTTAAGAGAGATCTAGGATCATAATCTGGCAACAGAGTCCTTATGTGTACAAATGACACAAGTTATCTTTTGGGCTGGAGCAATAGTGCAGCGGTATGGCATTTGCTTTGCACGCAGCTGATCTAGGATGGACCTCTGTTCGATCTCCGGCATCCCATATGGTCCCCCAAGACAGGAGCGATTTCTGAGCGCATAGTCAGCAGTAACCCCTGAGCACCACCAGTTGTGGCCCCCAAACAAAACAAAAACAAACAACAACAACAACAACAACAAAAAAACCCAAATGACACAAGTTATCTTTTTCATAATTCATGGACCAGAGCCAGAATTCCACGACCACACATTCCTCTACCAGGAATGCAGCCAAGTGATGCCTAAAGGCAGAGAAAAACACATTTTTTAGGGAGGGTCACATCTTGTAGATGCTAAGGGCTTACTCCTGGCTCTGTGCTCAGAATTTAATTCCTGGTGGTGTTTGGGGAACAATATATGATGCTGGGATTGAGCCCAGATCATCTATGTGCTAGGCAAATTCCTTTCCAGCTGTTCTGTCTTACCAGAGAGAATAGATATTTTTATTATTAGATATTTTAGTATAGATATTTTATTGTATTACATTATTTTTTAATGAGCTCTATTTTTTAACTTCCCTTTCTAAATATTATTATTTTTTTTTTTTTTGGTTTTTGGGCCACACCCGGTGACGCTCAGGGGTTACTCCTGGCTATGCGCTCAGAAGTCGCTCCTGGCTTGGGGGACCATATGGGACGCCGGGGGATCGAACCGCGGTCCGTCTCCTAGGCTAGCGCAGGTAAGGCTTACCTTACCTCCAGCGCCACCGCCCGGCCCCATATTATTTTTATTTTTATTAAAATTGCTATACAAACTTGAGTGCTGATGGAGAGTGGGAGGATGCCCTCCAGTCATGAATATCACTGGTGTCTCCAAATAGTAAAAAATTATTTATGTTTCATAGGAAAGAACTCCACCTTTACCTATATTTTTTATACTTTACTCAATAATGCTCTACAATTTTGGTAGTCTTTATAAGCAACATTTTTGCCTAATTGATATTTTTTATTTGGAAATGATTATTTTGGGGCATATTTATTTTGTAACTGATAACTATAAGATAACCATAATCTTACTATGAGTAAGTTTGAGTAAATATTAAAGGACATTTTCTATATAATTATATTGAAATTGTTTTGTACACAATCTTTTTCATATCTATAACATTCATATGTGTAAATATTCTTTTTTTGGTGGGCCAGTCTTAAACAATGTTTAGGGGTTATTCTTGGCTCTTATTTCTGGTGGAGTTTTTGTGAGATGCTGGGGATAAAACCTGGGTCATGAGATGCAAGGCAAGTGCCTTACTTACTGTACTATCACTTTTGTTCCCTTGTATTTTATTTACAGTAGCTACAAATATTAATCAAAATAATGTTCAACATTTCTTTGTTCTGACTGGCTTTAGAATTTTACAATTAAGAGAAACACTTTTACTTTTGTATTTTGGGGGGCCATATGTAGTGGTTTCAGTGTTTACTCTTATCCCAGGGTAAAAGTGTTTTCTACTCTTCAAAATGTATTTTTCTTTTTTTTTTTAATAATTTTTAACTTAAAGAACTATCATTTACAGAGGCAAATTACAGAGGTATATAAATTATAAATAGGTGAGTTTTAGCCACACATGTCACCATCAATCCCACTGTTAGTGTCAACTCCCTCCACATGCGTTTCTTCATCATCCCCACATCTCTCTGCCACCTTGACAGGTACATCACAAAGTTTGGTGATTGAAGCTTATACCTAACATTTTTAGTGTTGGTTAGTCTCTGCTTTGTATGTATAGTTATACTACTTTCATACATTACCAGTATAACTGAAGCCCCAACTTATGTTTTTCCATTAATACCCATTTTCATCTTCTTCCTCCCTGCCTTGATTTCTTTTTTTATTTTTTTGTTTTGTGTTGTTGGGTCATGCCAGGTCACACCAGGTGACGCTCAGGGGTTACTCCTGGCTATGCACTCAGAAATCATTCCTGACTTGGTGGCTTGGGGAAACATATGGGACGCCAGGGATCAAACTGCAGTCAGATGCCTTATTGCTTGCGCCACCACTCTGGCCCCTTCCTGCCTTGATTTCTTTCCTTCTCTGTTCTCCCTAAGTTCTGTGGTTGAGTGAACTACATTATTTTCCCTCAACCAGTAATTCTATAACCCTCAGCTGAGATCACCCTGTGTTGGTCTTCTTCTGGCTTACTTCACTCAACATGATATCTTCAAGTTCAAACAAGAATGCACCAAATTGTATTATTTTGTCTTTCCTTGAAGCTCCATAATATTCAAATGGATAATTTTTCCTGGATGATAATTCATCAACTTGTAATCAATTCTATGAAAAAGATTGATTGAGTTTAGCTTGAGGCACATGGTTTTTCCTGACACTGAAAGCACCTTAGACATTGATTTCTCAGCAAGATTATTTAAAATTTTTTCATTCACTTTCTGCTTCCCATATTGTACAACTCCTTTTGTTTTGATTACACACTTCCAGAGATACTCTTTGCTAACCCTTGCTCACCCTTTTCTCAATGAGGCAGCAACACAAAGTCACTAATCTTACTAATGTTTTGATCCTTCTTACAAAATCACTTGCGAGTTTTAGGGTTCATAACAAGTCTATGTCTGTCCTGATTCCACCTCAATATCCCACCTTCTTATTTAAAATGGCAAAATGTCACCATCAGGGGCCAAGTGATAGCACAGCGGTAGGGTCTTCACTTTGCACAAAGGTGACACAGGACAGATCTCGGTTTGGTTTGAATCCTGGTGTCTCATATGGTCCCCAAACCAGAAGCGATTTCTGAGCACATAGCCAGTAATGTCCCCTGAATGTCACCTGGTGTGTCCCCAAAACAAAAAAAAATCCATTAAGCAAGTTAAAGGTGTCAGGTTATACCTTAAATTCTGTGACAATGATCAAAAAATAATTAAAACAACTTATAACAAAAGATAAGTCAGAATTACTCTTAATTCAAAGTAAATACGCTAAGTATACATAATTTGAGCTAATCAAATGGGTTAGTTAAAAAACAAGCATATAATTTATCTCCTGATTTTTTTCATATCTTAGCCAATAGTCCTTGAATACGGGTTCTTCTTCCATTGAGTGATACCAACCTTTCCTGTGTGTTCTAAGTTTAAAGCAAATTTTTAATTATTTTATTTGGTTATACGTTTTAGGGGATGTTCCCTGAATTTCAACAACATACTGTAGGTGTCCTGTACATCAAGATACTACTATCCCCAAACAACTAAGATCTGTTTCCATAATAGATAAACCTTAATGTTGTTCTTTTTTTGATACTCAATTATTATTCTTTTACTGGCCATTTAAAGCTGCAAAAATGCAAAGTCTTATGCAATAGATTTGGGCAACAAATACTTTCAAGTGAGTCACTGAATTATGCCCCTAATAAAATATACTTTTCTACTTACCATGTAAGATACTTACATGCGAAAAAAGGAAGTCTTCCTTTTGGAATTTATATTGAGGCTTTTCTGTATCTGGGAAACTTTACAACTACTCTTTAATTTAGAATCTAGCCACCAAATAAAGTTAACTAACAGTGGTTGATTAAGAGTACTTTTATACACTCTTATATCACTACCTCTTGCCATACATGTAAGTACATTTCAAGGAAAGGAGTTCAGCAGGAATGAAAATCAGATCCAATAATAATAACTGAAAAAGAGATGTGCCAGTGCTTGGGTAGGCCAATTTTTTCAAATATTAAAAAATAAATAAATAGGGACTGGACCTGTGGTGCAGTGGTAGAACATTTGCCTTACACGTGGCTGACTTAGGATGGACTAGCATCACCAGGTGTGGCCCCCAAACCAATATAAATAAATAATAAATAAATAAATAAATATAAGGCCTGGAGTGATAGCACAGTAAGTAGGGTGTTTGCCTTGCTCGCGGCTGACCTGGGATTGATGCCCAGCATTCCTTTTGGCCCAGAGCCTGCCAGGAATAAATTCTGAGGGCAGTGTGATGAGTAACCCCTGAGCACTGCCAGGTGTGGCCACAAAAGAAAACAAAATAACAAAAAAGGGGAAATATAATGTGCTATTTTTACTTTTTTTTTGGGGGGGGAGTCACACCAAGCTGCCCTCAGGGGTTACTCCTGGCTCTGTGTTCAAAAACTACTGGCAGGCTCAGGGGATCATATGGGATGCTGGGCATCTTAACCTGGGTCCGTCTTGTGTAGGCTGCTTGTAAGGCAAACACCATACCACTGTGCTTTCGCTGGGCCTTCTAATTTTACTATCTGTTTTAGGCTCTGTTTAAATTTACATGTCTCTACATAAAATCTGATTTCAGTCAATTTTGCTTGATTTTTTTCCCGTTATGTACACATTTTTTCCCTTAAGTACACACATCCTAATTCATTTGTTTCAAGAATTTAAGGGTCCCATTCTTTTACTTGGCCCCCCTCACATTTCTTTGCCAATAATAATTGGCAGCTGTTAGTGTTCTTAGGCTGATCAATTTCATTTTCCAAGTCCAAGTGGACTCTACCATGTACCAATTGGTAGTTGGAATGGAATAATGGCAGGTCAGTTTCAGGCTATTAGAAGGCTCTGTATCTGGGCTACCCTTCTTTGAATCTTTGTATAATTATTTTTATAATTATATAAAATTATATATATCAGAACTAGGTTTGGTAATAGCACCATTCTTAGTACTGAATTCTATTATAGAGAAAATAACCTGTGAATCTTGCATTGTATGCTCCATAGATGTGGTTAAAGCTATTCTGGCATCTTATGTGGTGATGTGGAATAAATCCTCTTTCCATTACAAACCAAGAAAGTCATGCTTTCCTCTCAGTAATACTATCAATTAGGTAATTAATAGCAACATTATAACCTTCTTTCCAAGGAAATAAGGTAGAATTTTCTTTTATGAAATTATGATAGAAACTATTTTATTAATCTTATGCATTTGCTTTCATTGTCTTTTTACAACCATTATCTCACTGATTTCAATGTTTTACATTTATTTCCTTGCTTAGGTTTCTGGAAGCTGACTCAAATTCCTCTTATTATTTAAATAATTAAATAAACATCTATACATAAACCATGTAACTATAAAAATTACAACTCAGTGGTTGGTTCAATTAGTTTTCGATATTATTGTTGATATAAAATTGAATTTAAAATGACATAAATATTTTATGCTATTTAAATTCTTAGGAAGCATTTAATTTCACTATTTTTAATTAGCATTCTAATTCACACACAGATATTTCCTGGTATTTGTTTTTGTTTTTTTTTCTTAATATATTGCATTGCAAAATTATCTTTTTTTTTTTTTTTTGGTTTTTGGGCCACACCTGGTAACGCTCAGGGGTTACTCCTGGCTATGTGCTCAGAAGTTGCTCCTGGCTTGGGGGACCATATGGGACACCGGGGGATCGAACCGCAGTCCATCCAAGGCTAGCGCAGGCAAGGCAGGCACCTTACCTTTAGCGCCACCACCCGGCCCCTTAGCGCCACCGCCCGGCCCCGCAAAATTATCTTAACCTTTTGTTTTGAATATTGAATTGTCTAATTACTTGCAAGTTCTGTCTGAAAATATGCAATGAAGTTTAGTTTCTTATCAAGAATATTGATGTTTGTATTTAGAGTTGTGTACGTCTGTATCTGGTACCCTATGACTGAATCTATTTGGCTAACGATGAATGTGTAGAATAGATGTTACAAAGACGGTCAATGACAACTTGGTTTGCTCCTTCAAATAATTATATAATAGTTGTCACTGACTTTCCATTTTTCTAATCCCTTTTGGAAATATTCCATGAAGTTGAATGGATCATTCAACTCAATAAATTGATGGATTACAAAGTGGTACAATATCAGTGGTTTTGTAATTCAGAATTGATATCCTGAGATATAACAATCTTCTTAGTTTGAATAAGCTTTTCTCTGCTGTTCTATGTGCATTAATGCCTGATTTTCCAAGTAAATTACTTTAAATCTAATGGGTTCAGGATATTAAACACAATGTCAGTTATTTGTTTCTCATTATTTTTATAAAAATCAAAGAAGAGAGCTCCAGTAAAAGGGAACAGTCATTTGAATCTGTCTTCTGCTTTCTCAGAGGTTTGTATTTGCTTTTCTCTAGCACACACATTTCTCTCTAATAGGGAGGAAAATATATTAGAACACCAGAGTTACAGAGGTCAAAGTGATATAAGAGGTTTTGTGTCTAGAACTTTAAAGGAGACTTCTTCTGGCTGAGATGAGACAGAAGGAAGTTTCTACATTTAGGGAAAAGTTTTTGTTTGTTGTTGACTTGTTTGTATATTTCTGTTTGATAATACTTGCCCTATCTTATGGAAATTTTCTCCTTTATGGGAATTTAAATAAGTACCTCTCACAGTCCCTGACATGGAACACTCTGTGGCTGACACCTGCATACTCATAAATTATTTTCTAATTATTGTAGAATACCATAATTTCATACTCTAATGTTATTCTTTTCTGGCAACCTTTTTCTGCAAGTCAAACTTGGTTATTTGGTTCTCTGCATAGTTATGCATCTTTATCTGGTAATTTATGAAGAACATTCTTCCATGTTATAATATCCTAGTAACATATATGTCGACAAGAAATGATTCAACTTTCATATGTCCATGTCCTTAGTCATTTATCTATTTGAACATTTGTGCCTTGACATGCGTGGGGACTCATATTAACTCTTTAAATATTTTTCCCTAACTTCATTCTGACCTCATAAATGGTAGACATATGTTGAGTAGACATATGTATTTTTACTTTTGCTTAAAAAACAATGCATTATTATTAACCTATTTTTAAATATCAACTCTCTTGGCTTAATGGAAAGCAATACTATTTTTCCAACTGTTGTCCTCACTGTGTAGGAGGAAAAAGAAAATTTATTCTTTGTATAAAAATTTTCTGTCAATTCTATTCAATAATCATTTAAATTACTAGAGTCAATAAACCAGAAGTAGAATAAAATGTTATAGCCACTTTATTGGCCTTTTATCTTCAAATACAGCATAAAATCATCTCACATGAAATATTTCTGATAAAAGTTTTATAATTTTTATAATTCTGATAGTTCAAGGCACTTAAATCATCTTAAATTTTAAAAATATTCTATATATTTTAAGTTCCTTTATGATTTGTATTATTTTAGTGTGGTTTTCTGTTGCTTATCTCCCCCTTTTCTTTCTTATGTCATGTCATATAAGTCTATGTGTATTTTATTTTCTTTGCATAATTTCAATGATATATGTTATGAAAAACTGTTGTCTTATCATCCACAAAGTAGTTCTGATCTGGAAAACAAATGATGACTTTTATGATTATGTATATTTTTGCTAGATTTTTATTTTATTATGATAGATACTGTTCTTCTGAGTTTGTATGAAAACAGTTACCACCTGTCTTTCCCAAATCAGTCTGCCCATGATTAATCTCTTAATCTATATAATTACATATCATTTGTTATGGTCCTTGAAAAGTTTCTCTTGCATGGAAAAGAAAATATCTAGGATTTCTCTTACTATTTCCAAATATCAGTTATTCAGCCAAAATCAAGATAATGGGTAGTGTACATTATATGACTGAACTTAACCATTAATAACTTTGTAACTGTGTTCTTCATGGTGATTCAATTAAATAATTTATGAAAATAATGACAAATATAATTGATATTTTCTTTTCTTATAAATTGTGAAATAAGAAAGCC
This sequence comes from Suncus etruscus, assembly GCF_024139225.1. NCBI lineage: Eukaryota > Metazoa > Chordata > Mammalia > Eulipotyphla > Soricidae > Suncus > Suncus etruscus. Next base: position 178,838,242 of record NC_064848.1, read on the forward strand.
AATTGATAATGATAAAAATGTGTGAGATGCAGATGTTAGGTGATGGGCTAAGTCTATGTAGTGATAATGGTCCCTTTCAGCCTAATAGTACATTCTAACTTTTTTTATTTGCAAGACTGCAGTGACTTTGAATTCTGAATTTTCAGTGCTATAGATATTTTTTTTCAAAGTCTACCAATGCCAATTATGCAAATTCCTAGGGTCTACTGTATTTTTGCATTAGAATTCTTTCAAGGTTTTTATGTAGTTTTGTTTCTGGTGCTTATAATGAAGTCTTCCCTACTTGGCTCATGTAACTTTATGAAAACTGGTGCTTTTTTATTTATCATCTATCTCTATTCTGTCTCATAATTATACAGAGGTTAAATATATGTCATTTATTTATTATTTTATATTTGCAACAATTATTGTGTCACCAATAAAATCATTAATACAATAGCAGAAACTTTAGTACACTTTTTTTAAGATAGTAGATTAAATAAAAGAAAAATATGTGTGTGTGTGTGTGTGTGTGTGTGTGTGTGTGTGTGTGTGTGTGTGTGGCAGCTGTTGTTTGCACAGGCACAGCAAAATATGGGAGAAATTGAAAGGAGAAACCTTTGGCCTAAAAACAGGGAGACCTCACCCCTAACCATCATTATCCCCCATTTAACCCTTTTTACTTCAGTTCTTGGCTCCTCAAGAAGCAGATAATTATGCCCTCACAAAGTCAGCTGCCAAACTGCACCCTAAGTAATGTGATAGATTCTCAGTCTAAGAGGATTCTAATACTATGTTGCTATTGATCTACTCTCAGAGACCTCCTTCCCTCTTCCCTTCATTGTAGGCTTTTGCTTGCTAAGAGACTCAGTTTCTGAGAAGTCACGGCTCAAGGATTTTTCCTGATATGGGTCCATTGCCAGCCAGTTATCATACTGCTCAAGCCAAATCATAGACCAAAGTGATTTAACCGGATTTAACACACCCCAACTATTTCAGACATAAAAGGGACACTTATATAAATCTTTTGAATATCTTGTATGCATTCCCTTGTATGTATAACCCTTACTGAATATTCTCTTATCCAGTGACGATTTTCCCCACTGTTTTGTCTGTTCTTCTCTTTGTGATATGTTCAATAAGGAATTCTGGTAGAAGAGTCCCTAGATTTAGAGCTTATGTTAAAACCAAGTTATAGGGATTGTTGGACTTGTTCCTGTCGTCCCCATATGCACCAATAACGCCATGAGGCATTGTTACACTTTTGCATAGGCACATTAAAATGGGAAAATGCTATACATACAGGCAAGTTCTTATCTAGTAGAGATAGGAACACACAAATCTTGTAATGCAGTGGGTCCTTACACCCTGAACATTGTCATAATGACCTGGCTCAGGCCTCAGAAGAAGGGGCATTGTCCATTCACCCCTGAACTAGGATGCCATCTACAAAACAACCATGATTGTCTATAACATCACTTGTGAGCAATCCTCTACCACAGAAGACCCTACCGCTGCCCCAACATAGACCTACTCCAAAGAGAGATCCCTTAACACCGAGAAGAAATAACAACAACCTGCTTTCAGGGCAGGGCTATCTGCATTGCCCTCTAATTGTGAGGTGAAACTAGAGGACACTTCACATCATCCTGACTTCGATGTAGGATATGCACAGATTCCAGGATCTTTAACTACAGAAACCTGACACCAACAACAGCGACTGTGTGTAGGGAAAAAAAATTTTTTTTGGCATTACAACAATGACTTTGGTTGGACAATCTATACTAGGACAACCTAGTATGCCTGGAGCCTAGAAATGATCTTATGTCAGAAAACTTCAGGGGTAAGGTCTCCTTGTATTTAGACCAAAAGGCTTTTCCTTTCCATGTATCCCATATTTTGCTGTGCCTATGCAAACAACAATTGCCACTCTAACACTGTTTTTGCTGTACTTCTTTAACTCTAATCCTTAAAAAAAAAAAAAGAAGTAGAAAAGCTTATTAAACCATCTACTACACCTTTAGTAAGTTAATTGGTGATTCAATAATTTTCAAAAATATACTTAGTCCTGAACCTTTTCTTTCTCTTCCATCTCGTTAGTTTTTTTATTTTTTTAAAAGAACTTTGCCATTGTTCTTCCTAAAACAAATGTATTATGATCCTTTGTGTCAAAAACAACAACAACAAACAAATAGGGAGACATCACCCCTAAATATTTTGGCATAAGACCAACTCCAGACTCCAGGCCTACACGCTTTTCCAACCCCTTAGACATTCTCTGTGGTCCCAGTAACAGATCTTCACCATCAAAGTTGTTGCTGTTGTATTTCTGTAGTTCTGGTTTCTGAGGTCCTATGTTGAAGGCCATGTGATGTATAGTATCTTTTGGTTTCATCTCACCATTAGGTAGCATTGCAGAAAATCTTGCCCTAAAAAGCAGACTATTGCTGTTCCTAAGTTGTCATGGTGTCAAAAGTACCATATTTGGGGTAAGTCAGTGCCATGGTGGTAGTGGAGCCTTCCTTGTTAGAGTTCATATTTCATAGACACCCTCCCAACAAAAGGGTCTATCAAACCTGATTTCTGGTGTAGGAAATCATGTTTGTTTCTGCAGATGGTGTCCCTGGTGAATGGTGACTGGTCAATGTGTGATCAGCTGAAGTCTAAGCCAAGTCACTATGCCAGGTGTTCAGGGTGTAAGGTCCCACTGTAATTTAAAATGTTGTGTTCATATCTGTATTAGATAAGAATTTGTTTGTACTTGTAATCTTTTCCCATTTTAATGTGCCTATGCACAAAGGAACAGTGCCTTAAGTGTTACTGGTGCATATGGGGGTTGAGGTATCAAGACCAACAATCCCCATACCCTTTTTCTTACATGACCTCTAGACAAAGACTTGTCTACTAGAATTCCATGCTAAACAGATTCTGAGGATGGGAGAAATTGCTGCAACATGAAAAGATATTCAGTCACGGTTAAACTTATTAAAGAAATGTAACTAAAGAGATATTCAAAGGATATTTATATGTCCTTTTTAAGTTTTTTTTTGACAGAGACTGGAAAGGATTAAGATCTGGAGATCCCAGCTTCAACCTGTGAGTTGGTTTTTTGGAGTCTAGGGAAGATGGCTCCCAGCAGTCACATATCAGAAAGTATCCTGACGTGGGGGCTTCTTAGCCACCGAATCTAGTAGCAAGCAAAAAGTCCACAGTAGAGGGATGTGAAGGAAGTGAGGTGGCCAAGAATGACTCAATAGCAGCTGAGTGTCAGTTTCTTACCATGTAGAAAATTTATCTTTTCACTTTGGGGGCTGGCTGACATCTGGCTAAGGTGGGGAAAATGTTTTGCTTTGTGAAAGTTAAGTACATGGAGTATTATCCAGCGGGTCATGGGCATTCCATTTCCTTTCCTAGGAGCAATCTAAGATTATGAGCATTGTGGTATCATAGTAAACTATGTACAGTAGTGGACACATGCATTTTGGGAAATGAGGACTGATGAGAAAGGACCCCAGTGCAAGAAGGTTTGCCCCCCCCTAACCCCCCACAGAGGCATCTCAGTTACCAGTTGCAAAAGAAACAGTGATATCCTGGTTGCTGGTATATTATAATTATATGTAATTATATTATAATTATAACTTTAAAGAAAAAAAGCCAGTAGCTTTTGATTCCTTTGAATAGTGTTTTTCTACCCTTCATAGACACCCTCCCAACAAAAGGGATGTCTATACTTCCATTTCTTTTTCCTCTATTCTCAATCTCTGTTAAATTCATGTTCATCAGTATTTGGGTTTGTCCTTCATTGAAAGTATATTGTAGTCTGTGGTGATATTCATGATGCAAAATTTAGTAAGTGATTAGTATTTCTCATTATATTAGGTCTATCAACAGCAGCATTTATTAGAAAGAGTTGGTAATTCCCTTGTTGCTGACTCTTCACTTTGCTACCACTAACTCTACACTCTTGTCATTTTATTTCTATATCACTTGTTCCCTTTTTTTATATCATTAAATATGTTTTATTGAAATCATTTCTATTTACAATGTTATTCATAGTTAAGTTCTAGTACTAATCTTATCTTCAATGGCAGCCTCTCTCCACCCAGAGTCCATCTCATACCTGTCACCCCTCTGCCCCATATCACACACCTTTTTAAATTTTTTTGTTAAAATTTGAGTCTCATGATTTTATTGTTGTTGATTCCATAGTTTGGATATTTAGTTCTGTCCTTCCTTCATATCATTAGTACACTTGAGTTCCCTTGATCTCTGTCCCCCATTATTTCACATTTTCTTCACTTAATTTTCTTCTCCCCACTATACTCTGGAACCAAGAGTGTACTAGACAACCCACATTAGAGGAATAACTACACTGACAACTATCATGACAATTATAGTGAGTAAGAGAAATAGAATGCCTGTCTTGAATACAGGCAAGATTAGGGGGAAAAAATTGGGGGGGGGGGCATTGGTGGTGGGAATGTTGCACTGGTTAAGGGAAGTATTCTTTTTTATAACTAAAATCCAACCACAAACACGTTTGTAATCATGGTGCTTAAATAAAGATATTAAAAAAACAATTGCATTTGCTCACGTAATTATTCTAAATACCACATATAAGTGATATCATACTGTATTTATTCTTATTCTGGCTTGCTTCATTTAATATAATATCTTCCAGTTTCATTCATGTTGCAGCAAATTTCATGATTACATCATTCCTTACAACCATGTAGTTAGTATTCCATGGTTTGTGTTCATGATTGAGTTGTTCGTTAGATTTTTAGTTAGACAATGCACACCAGCTTTCACTGGTGCCCTTTTCCCACCATCAGTGTCCCAGTTTCCATCCCATCTTCCCCCTTGCCTATCTCTGGAGAAGACATTTTACAATGCATATGTCCTTGGCCTGGGGATAGATACTAACAAATAGAATTCTGGATCATATGGCAGCTCGATTCTGAGTTTACTGAGACCCTTACATATTGTTTTCCATGGAGATTGAGCCAGATAGCATTCCCACAAGCAGTGAATAAGTATTTCTTTTTCACTACATCCCTGCCAACATAGATTGTTCTCAGTAATTTTGATATGTGCCATCCTTACTGGGGTAAAATGATTTCTTGTTGCCATCTTGACTTGGATTTCCCTACCCCCTCCCTTTTTTTTTGGGGGGGGGGTCATACCCAGCAGTGCTCAGGGTTACTCCTGGCTCTATGCTCAGAAATTGTTCCTGGCAGGTTCCGGAGACCATATGGGATGCCGGGATTCAAAACACTGTCCTTCTGCATGAAAGGCAAACGCCCTACCTCCATGCCATCTCTCCGACCCCCCTTTCTTAATTTACGCATTCTACCACATTTTTCTAAAGCAGTCAGAATCCTCTCCTCTTTTGTTTTTAACTATCTGTATAGATTATGTCTTCCAATTTCAGGATTTTAAAACCATCTGGAGTCTGACAACTCCTAAATTTATATTTATAAACCACAATCCTTTCCCAACATCATTCTCATAGGACAAACGACCTACTCAACACATCCAGCTTTAGACATAAAGTTGTCATGTTAGATTTTCTAGGGCCAAAACATAGCTTTTGGTTTCTAAGCTTCCTATCTATTCCTCCCACAGTCATCCTAGTTTGATGATTGGCAGCTCTATTCTACTAATACTCAGACCAAGAATCTTGGACTCATCTTGAGTTCTGTGTCTCATGTAAATCAAGTTCCTTTCTAGTATCCCAAGTATTCCAAACCAATGATTTTTGGGCCTTTCCTGGCCACTTAATTTATATAAAAAATTTAATGTTTCTGTTTATTAGAATAAATCCATTCCCACTTTTAGTTAGCAAGAGATAATAATAAAGTAGTACAACAAACTGTATTCACATTCAGATTAAATTTAAACATTGCTAATGGGCTAAATGAAAGGTTGTCTATCGTTATCATATAGTAATTGTAGAATATCTTACATAGGCTTACTTTTAGAATTTAATATAGCTTTAAGTAAGCCTTGTCAAAATGTATATATTTGTGTTCATGCATACATACATACATACATGCATATATAAATATTGTAGCATGCAAACACTCATTTCTCATCTTCTATGATTACACTAAATCTTTATAATTCTTATATTTTTCCAATAACTGAGTAAAATCCCTGGTGATCTCCATTTTACTACAAGATTTGGAGCTAAGTAGGTTAAGACATTTCAAGAGGAATGAAATTGGAACCTCTCCCCTCACCCCTAGAAGACCAAGACTTTTATAATGGATTATGGTGTAAGAAAATAACAGTACAATCTGCTTGAGTTTCCTATCTAAGAAGGATCATAGATCAGATATTACTGGTATCTGATTTCCCAATTTTAGGAATGACTTTTAGAATCAATAGCCATCTATGGGCATTTAAATGCCCAAATCAGCATTTGTGCTGGCTTGTTTTGCTTCTCATTTCTTTTAACACATTCCATTATTTATTACTACAGATCTAAGGCTTGAATATTGTCTCAACCTTTTACTCATTGCCCTATTTTTAGGATGCATGCTATTTGGACTAGATCTGCCTTTGGCTATTAGGTTCATCTGAATTTTCATTTCTCAATAATAACGTTTGAGTTCTTTGTGCCAGGTACCCTAGGGCCTTTGGCTCCTCAGCCAAATCACAAAAATGAATAAAAAGAGCTTTGCACTTTGACTAATAGGAGAGAAAACTTTGAATCACACACTCAGCAGTGTTGGCCTGTCTTCAAAGTCTCTTGTTTAGGGTGATTTGATTTGAGATTTAATCAATGAATATTTAGCTCAATGGAATGGTGAGGAATTGAAAGCATTTAACTACAGCCCTGCTTTTAGTATTCAGACAATAATAACAGTGTTGCTACAATACTATTTATTTTGTACTTAGTAATGTGTTTTAGTCTTTGCATATAACCTCTATAATGTTTTCATAAAATAAAAAATAGTTTATTTCCTTATACATGATGACATGAAATTCAGTTACTTTAAGTGACTTGCCTAAAGTTATAGAGGAACAAATTATGAGAATAGATTTTATACAGTTTTTCCCCAGTGACAAACAATTTATTTTGACAAATGTACACACTTTGTCTTTTAGGATAAGCATGGGAACTGTGGGATAGAATGTGTTAATGTTTTCATTAAAAAAAAGTCCTACGCTTTTTACTTTCTCCTAATTGTTTTTATTTCTGTTCTAGAAGTAGCTGAGATGTTTCAATGCACTTGTGGTACATAGATTAAGGCAATAGAACAGGTTTCCAAATGATTACCAATGTTCTCTATTTTATGTATGCTTAGGGAAGAGTATTTATGTTATTGAGAAAAACAACAGATTAGGATATTTGATGTTCCAGCAGATTTTGAAAAATGGAGTCAGAAGACTTTTGAAGGAAGAAATAGATTGGAACAGTATTTTCCAGTACAAGCTTTGTCTCAAGTGTTTCACTCTCCTGTTACTTATTAACAGTAGCTTTTATGCAAATGGTGGTATTTAAGTAATATTTTTTATATAAAGCTTACTGTTTTTCAGAAAATATTACTCATCTCTGGGCCATTATAACCAAATTAATAAAGCTAAAATCTGTATGCATTTGTTCTGTTTTTTATTTTTTAAGTCAAAGAAGTTTTTTCATATACTTTGGCTTTAAGATTAAAACTGATGAAAACAAAGAAATCGAAATCTAAACTCATTTAAACTGATAGCTGGATCATTTTTAGTTTAGGTAATCCCTTCTATATTTCCAAATAAATTAGCATGATTACTCTTGAGATCCAGATAGCATCAATTTTCACTTTAAATTAAAGAGAAATACCCTGATAGATCTTTTCTCTGATGAGCAAGAGGTCTTCAAAGACTCCAGGAACTCGTTAATATTCTGAGCTTTGAAGTTTTGAGTTTGGCGGGATATCTAGGTTGAGTCAATATTAAATATCCTAAAGCCAAATTTCTTCTCAGTGAGTGCTATGGGTCATAAAATGCTGTTAGCAAAGCAACTTATTTCTAGAATAGATATTCAAAATTGTGTAGAATATGCTGTTCTAAATCTGCTTAGACCTTGATATTTGCTTGTAAATATCTGTGGTGTTACACTAGGCAAGAACCAGGAACTATTTGAATCAGGACCTTCATAGTACATTATATACTTAAAAATTGTTTTTTTTTTTTTCATATCTGGAAGTTCTCAGGGATTACACTGTGCTTTGGGGACACTACTGGTAGAAATCAAAAGACCATATGTATGTGCTGGGATAGAACACCAGCCTGCCACATGCCTCACTCACTGTTCTGTCTATTAGCCCTGAGTAATTCTTTCTAATATGATACCTTCTAGCTCTATCATTCAGTAGCAAAGTGCACAATTTTATCTTTCCTTATAGCTCAGTAATATTCCATTGGCAATAAATACCACTATTTGTTTACTCATTTATTGTCAGACATTTGAGTTGTTCCATATCTTGGTTATTGGATTTACTATTACAAAAAATATCAGGTGTTATTACCTTATTGCATTGATTATTTTATATTTTGGGGATAAATACAAAGGAGTGAAATCTTTGTTTCACATGATAATTCTAATTAACTTTCTTTTTTCTTTTTGAGTCATACACAGTGACGCTCAGGGGTTACTCCTGGCTATGTGCTCAGAAATCGCTCGTGGTTTGGGGGACCATATGGGACACCAGGGGATCGAACCAATGTCCGTCCTGGGTTAGCAAGGGCAAGGCAAATGCCCTACTGCTTGAACCACCGCTCCAGCCTTCTAATTTAACTTTTTGAGATGTCTTTCTAGTGTCTGTCTTCTTTTGAAACTGAATCAAAGACATTCTTACCAGTGAGGAAGTTTCCTTCTTTCCATTTCTCCATCAACACTGGTTATTTCCAGTTTTTTTAAATATATGCCATTCTTTTAAAAAGTACTTTTAATTTTTTAAAATTTTATTTGGGGGAGTGGGTCAAACCTGGTGGTACTCCTAGTGGGTTCTGGGGTTCTTATGGGATGCTGGGGATCAAACTTGGGTTAGTTGTAGTCAAGACAAGTACCCTACTTTTACTATCAATCTAGACACTATATATACACCATTATTTGGGTTTGAGGTACTTTTTTTTGAGTTTCATTTTCCTGATAATAAGTGATGATGTGCACTTTCTCTGTTTACTTACTAGCCTCCCATATGTCTTCTCTAAGGAAGTGTCTTTCCATAATAGGTGTTTTATATTTGTACAATGGTTCAAATTTAAATAGCCTTATATGTATAATTTTATGAGAATGACATGCTGCCTATTGCAGGAAGGATGTAACTTATATGTATTATTTTATACCATAGTTTTGGAAATCAAGATAGCTGGAGTTAGGAGTACTATTTTGACAGGATTTACATGATGTCAAAATTATTAAGCTAGATCAAAGACTATAACCATCCTAACTTGGGATCCTAATCTCTCATTACATATGATTCCCACTATCCTTGCTTCATTATTGAAAGTCATACTTTTAACAACAATAATGATTTTTTTATAAATGATAAAAATACTTTGATCATTTCTTCATCGTCTTCCTGCTCCAATTCTAACAGTTCCATTAAAAATACCTTGAGGATACTCATCCTCTTAGTGCCTATCAGTACATCTGATTATGGTTATTTGCCTAGTGGGTGCCATAGTGGATTGCATCTATATACTTTCTCATTGTAGATTCAGTATAGTAAATAATGCAGATAAATATCAGCATAGAAAAAGTACCTCATAAAATGCAAAGGGGACACTAAGATCCAGTAGGAGTGAAAATATTCTGTGCAAGACTTCAGCCAGCCTGAGTTAGAGGACATTGCTGCTATAAACCCCCTTTCTCACATTTAATTTTCAGCACAACAGATTTAATTACCCAGAATCTATGCCCTGGCATAAAAATGTTCTTTAAATTCACCATAGAAATTTCTGGGAGAACAATCATCCAAATGCCGATACTCCATAACCAACTAAGGAATGAAAGATTCTCCATCGTCTTCTGTTTATATTCCAATTCATGCACAGAAAGACATAATATCACCTAAATCCTTAGTCTTCTAGACATCTGATAAGAAGTGCAGGTTAATATGACCAGATTATTTCCAGATCTTTAGAACTATTACTTTATATTATGTTTTGTTATATCTAGATCTAATATTTATGCCACCTTATTTAGACATATTGGGGACTGAACCAGAGTATTTTATAAGTAAGGAAAATTCTAATACTGAGCCCTGTTCTTAAGATAACTTCGCACATTCATTTCTTCATGTTGCAACCAAAAGAATCGCAAATTTTATTAGTTTATGTAGCCACAGCAGAGGTCTTTCATAATTCATGGATCATTGCTTCAACCTAGCATCATTAATTGTGTGTGTCATATTAGTCTGGGGGACCATTAATCTTAGGATTACTGACACTAGGATGCATAGCTTTTTAAGGTGCTAATGCATTTTGGATGGGGCTTTGTGTCCTAATTTGGATTTAGTAAATGTAGTTAGAGTAGGGAAGAAAAAGATTAAAGGGGTTCTATGAGGATAAGGCAGTATTAGCCAGAAGCTACATTGGCAGTAGGATCATTTTAACATATTTTGGTAATGTGTAGACTCCAAAAAATGTTTGAAGAGTGGGATGAAGGGAAAGGATAATATTAGATACTGCAGGGCATTGATTTTCTTAGCTCTGCCAACAAGAAATCAGAAGAGAAGGGCTGAATGAACATGTTGGTTGTTGTACAAAATGGGATCAAAGAAAAGGAAGGCTAGTCTGAGGTAATGGCGGTAATTTGTTTTTTAGTTCAGAGATAATTGACCCACACTGAAGACATAATTATGATCCATTAAGAGGATTCAAAGAAAGACAAAGGCAAAGGCCTAGAGTGATGGCAGACAAGCATGATTCAAGATGCTATAATTATGATGTTTTTGTAACTACAATATTTTGATATTAGCCTTTCAACCCACAAAATGCAAGAACAGAAGAAAACCAAGCAGACTCATCTCAGTTGCCATATCTGTATTTTCTTTTCTTTTTCCTTCCTGTTCCTTTCCCTTTTAGTTCCTTTTAACAGCTGCCAGTACTTGAATGGCGTCTGCATCTAATAAGGGGTGTAAAAAAGTAGAGGAAAATCATGGTGTATGTATATGAAATGAGTGTGTCTGCAGGAAGAAAGCTTTCGTCTGCCTTTCATTCAGCTCATGTTTGGGTATTTTGAGCTCAGTCTGAAATTCTAGCAGCTCTCAGCTGGGATTTCTTTCAGTGGTGTATTTCCCAAAGTGTGATTTATGAGGCACATAAGATGATTTTAGGTTGTTTGGACAATTTTTTTATTGCATCAGTTATGAATTTGAATGAGCAATAAAATGTTGTTTATCCCTTAGATCTCATCTGTTATGGTTATTTGTTTAGGATGAGGCCAAGTAAACACAATGAGTCAATTTAGAGGATAATACTACATAAATAATTGCAATAATGGTGTATTTCTGTGACTTAAATCATGGTAGTGGCTGAGGGATTAATGCTGTTTGTGAAACTCATTTTAGTTCCACTTTTTCCTTCAACCTCAAGAGCTGTCCTATTACAGCTTCAAGGCATTAAACTGGGTGGGCTGTCATTTCTGAAATAAACTATTAGAACTAGGAAATTCTGTGGATTTATAATGACCATGCTGGCATTAATCCCAGAAATCTGTAACCTCCAGAAATCTGAAGTTGTTATTTAACAACTCAACTACTGATTGTTGGAAGCTCAGCAATTGATTTAAAAAAAAACTGTGAGGAAAAGTTCAGAAGTTACTAGTGAGGCTGTAGGATGTAGCAAGGATATACATGTTGTGTGCTTATTGATTTGTTTTTTTGGTACTAGGTTGACCGCAAGCATAAGATACAGCCTCAACATAGAATGAGGCTGTTGCTTTCTAGAGCCATTTGCAATTTTTCAGTTAAGATGGGATGGGTCATGAAAAATCCTACAGAGCCCATAAAAATAAATTGTATTCCCCTACTCACTTATTTCCTTAATAAAATTCTTTTTATCACATGCATGAAGACAAATACAATGGCATTTGATCTCAGACTCAATTCATCTTTTGGGAGGTATGGTTTTCTGCAATGTTTAAGAGGCTATAGTTACTGTTTATTATACTTTATAATTAAATACCCCAAATTATTTACATTCACATGAATATAGAACTGGAGTTCTGATTCTTTTCTTAGAAAGAAGACCCCTACCCATATTTCCCCCCTACATAAATATGTGTACTAAGTGAACTGAAATAAATCTCAGGCATATAAGTAAAATTAAGTTTTATTCTTAAATAAAAATATCTACTTCAGAAATGCTATTAATTTTTTTCTCCCCACCCATTTCCTCAGTTTTTTGTTCTCCTGCCCCTGGCAGGAGCCTGTATCCTTTGCTGGCACAAAATAATCTACTTTATATTGCTTTTTTCAACAACATGGAAAAGTATATTATCAAAAAATAGTTAAGTAACAGAAAATTTGTGAAAATTGTTATATGTTACAATGGTGTTACTAAATACATTGTCTGAATATTTACTGAGCTCTTTGGTGTTAGTTGAGCTCAAAATGCTATTCACTTTTAAAAATTATATACAGAACACTAACACTAACTGTCTATGTAGCTAGGGCCTTTTACTCTAAGTTAGCTACTACTATTATTGCTCTTGCACACACATATTCAGACTACAGTGATGCTCAGATCACCAAATCAACTCTTCAATTTATTTTTGTTTGTTTTTTGAGCCACACCCTGTGACACTTAGGGGTTATTCCAAGCTATGCGCTCAGAAATTACTCCTGGTTTGAGGGATCATATGGGATGCTGGGGATTGAACCAGGTCTGCCCTGGGTCAGCCATGTGCAAGGCAAACACACTTTTTTTTTTTTATTGTGACTGAAGTTCATTACACAGAATTATTTATGGTACATAGTGACAATGAATGAAGGTCATTCCCACCACCAATGTTGTCCTCCCTCCACTCCTGTTCCCAGCATGTCTCCCACATATTCCTGCTTTACCCCCCAGAATCCTAGTGGAACTGGTCTCCACCTTACAGCTTGTTATAGGTTGGGTATCTATTCTGTTTGGTGTTCCAGTCTGGTCATTTTTTATTTACACTACATGTTCATATGACTGGTATCATTCTTTCCCCCCTTCAATTTATGAGGCTGAATGATTCAAGTTATGCTATTCTGTTGGAGATAAAAATGTTAAGGAAAGGAGAAGAAAAAATTTGGTATCAACTACTAAAAAAAGAAAAATAAAATCACTGAATAATATCCACAAAAGTGAAAAAGAAAGAAAAAAGTGGAAGAAAAAAGAGAAGGAAAATAATATCAAAAAACAAACAAAAAATAAAACAAAACCAAACTAGAAAAAGTGCTGCGGTGGCACGGTTTGGCACTTACATATGCTTCTCCAAGCACAGTTAAGAGAAATTCCTAAGTGCAGAGATGAGAATAACTCGACTATCTCTGGATGCAACTGCCCCCAGCCCCAGTTAAATGAAATAAATAAATGATTGTACTCATTGAAATAGCAAATAGAAAAGCTGTTGCAAAGACCCTAGTGGTGGCTATGGGAAGATACTTGCTAACAGATATAAACTTTCTGTTACAATTTGAGTAATTTCTGAGATCTAATGTACAGTATCATAAATGTTGTTAAAATCATACTTTATATTTAAAAACCTGCTGAGAAATCTGAGGGTTTTCACAAAAATATATTCCAAGACAATAATTAGGTAATGAATTTGTTAATGAATTTGATTTTGGTAATCACAAAAAAATCAAATAATAACATTGTGTAATTTAAATATGTTGTATCAAATAATTAAAGATGGAGCTGGATGGTGAAGGATGGAGAGATTCTTCTCTGCCATCCCAAGCCACTTGGCTCCGCGATCCCCATCCAGCCAGCGGGTCCCAGGTTAAGGTGAACGGCAGAATCAGACTCATCCAGAGACAGGCATCAGGAAGCATCAAATTTATTCATACCCTATTCACCACATGTGTGTGGCCTATCTCATAACCTTTCAAGCACAGCCATTCTTTGCTAGCCCTGCATCTTAACTCCTTTCAGCCATCTTCCCTTTTAGCTCCATGCTGGCCAAAGACCAGAAGCGCGAGAGCGCCAGCCAAAAGCCCTAATCCCCTCTGGTCCATACCTTATCTACCTTTTCCTAGACCCCTCCCAGGAATGGGCGGGGTCTTGCAGGTAAGGTCAAGTTACCTAGGGAGAAAGGGTGGGGGATGAGGCTTCAAAATATAAATATTTTAATATTTGCTTTTAGTTTAATGCAGGTGAGATGGTCACAATAATATTGAAATATAGAACAATGATCTACAAAGTTACTGCATTCCATCACCTACCAAAGTACCCACAATACCCCACTGTTGTCCCTGTCATTTCTAGTCTTCTTAATCATTTCCCCAACTCTTCTCTCCTCTACCTGGTAGTTTTGTGATCTAAGACAAAGGGTTTATTATTACTTGATAGTTAAATATAAATCACTTTAATTATTAGTTGTTTTTATTTGTTTATTTTTGATTTTTTTAATTTATTTTTTATTTATTTATTTATTTTTATTTTTGATTTTTTGGGCCACACCGGTTACGCTCAGGAGTTACTCCTGGCTATACACTCAGAAATTACTCCTGGCTCGGGGGGGGGGGGGGGACCATATAGGATGCCCAGAGATTGAACCGAGGTTTGGGTGTGGCCCAAAAAGCAAAAAAACAAAGCAAAACAAAAAACACCCTACTGCTTGAGCCACCGCTCTGGACCCTAGTAATTGTTTTAATTAAAATAAAAATATAATCAGTGGGAAATAAAGAAGTGAGGACTAAGAAGTGGGATAATCCTCTCAATCATATTGGTAAAGTCCTCTTTGCCATTTAAAATGGTTTATGCACAGATTTTAAGGACTAAGACATGAACATCTTTTGGAAGATGTTTTATCTAGCAATAGCACATGATTTTCAAACTTAGAAACTTTGAAGCTGGGAAGTACTCATGGAATAAAAATATTTAAAACTTGATAAAGGAAAGGGTAACTGGCAGTTTATATATAATTCCCACTTGCAATTTCATTAAATATTTTTAAAAATTGTATACAAATCTTAAATATCTATATTTTCTACATCCATCTTAGATTACGTCATACATGATAATTATTTCATTGAAATTGATGTTCAAATTTATAATTCATTATTGTCAATAGTATTGTGTAATATGGTCTTTCATCCTAAACACCTCCTCTCTGTTCTCTTTTAATTTCAGGTATGCAAATATACTTCCTTATATCCCCATCTCCTTGTTCTCCAAATTATCACCCAAAATTGTTTTGCTTTTTCCCTAATTACTATGCTCAGCTGTTGCAAGTCAGCCCTTGAAGAGGTTGACTGATGGAGGGATGGAGGATGAGGCCTTTCTCTTCCAGCTCGGAGCATGCATCTGCCACCCTGTCTAGCCAACGGTTCTGAGGTGAAACAGCAGGTAAACAGCTCGCAGACAGTCAGGCTTGTGGAAATATTAGCTTTATTCAGCGGACAAGACTGAAGTCCAAAGACTCAGCCTCAGTTTCAGCAATAAAAGCTCCTCGCCTTCCACAGACCCTTGTTTTTATCCCCCAGAATCATGTATCACCCAATGGTGGGATCAGATACCAACCAATGGTGGAAGCAGAATCAGGTACCACCCTATGGTGGGGGCAGAATGCCAGGTCACACCCTAGGGTAGGGCACAATCACCAATCAGGTTAGGGTCAGTAACATACTAATCCCCTAAAATATTTACATACACAACACTCAGCCTTTATCTTGTGATTGATTTACTACTATTTTCACTGACACAGGCTTTATTTTATTTATCTTTTCCTTATTCAAAACATAGTTGTAGTTTCCTCTAAAATAAAATCAAGAATTTTTTCATTGTGTTTTACTAAGAACTTATTTTCTTCCATGCACAAGTGCTATCAAACAGGAAGGTGAATTTGATTCAAATTAGTAAATCTTCCTCTACAAACATATAAACTTTTTATTTATTAATTATATCAAACATGATCACAAGCAGAGATAAATTGATGCTATACTTAGAATTGTAGTTGTCACCTGACATTTGTGTTGACATTTTTGACCCATGGCATATTTGTCCCTGGCCAGAGTACAGTGTTTAATTTGCACTTGGTAATGGCCTCAGACTCCTCAATGTAGTGTTTGACAGTGGTATCACTAAGCTGTAGAAAATAAACTTCAGACCTTTGGATTAAAACCCAGGGAAGGTTAACTGCATAAAATCACACAGGCATTTGTAGAAAAAAATACTTGATCGTGAAATCATTTCATTTGATCCGTGTCTCCCAGATCATTTTAGTCCCTTTAACATGGAATATTTTCTAGTGCTTTATAACCCCAAAGAAGTATAAGTGCCTAGATGTATTAGACTGTTTGGATCTGTAGGAAAAGATTCAATAGTAAACCTAAGCTTGACAGCACCATTTTAACATGCCCAATTTACCACACTTCAGCTTTCAGCAACCTCTGGCAATGTAAGAGCTGTGTTCTGCTCCTATTTGACACCTTCTGAGCATCTATTGTCAACTTGAACAAGCTGTGTATTGACATTATTCAATATAGCTTAACTGCCAAGATAAATTCCAGTCTTTCAGTAAGAATGTTCTTTAAAACCAGCGATGAGAATGCCTAGCCTAATGCTTATTGTGTCAAGACTTGAACACAGAATGTCACTCATTGGCTTTGTAAGTGTTATGAAGAGACAAGACACAATAATGTTTCAGTCTTCATGTACTTTGCAAAAAATAAAAGTAAAGACTCCTGTATCTCTTAATCAGTTCTTTTTTTCAAAAGAGATAACTCGCAACCCAAATAATTTCTTTGCTATCTTCTCTATCTTGATGTATGTGTGTATAATATATGGGTATGTGTGTTGTTCTGCTGTTTCTTCTCTTTTGACTAATATTATATTTAATAGTGAAGAATTAGTTTCATATTCTTGAGTCATGAATTATTCATGGAGTTACTGCTCTTTAAATTCTTGTTCTGAATATTGTCCTATATTGGTTATTCCACACAGCCCCTTCAGATTGGTTGTTCCTCATTCTGGGCATCATAATATCACACACTGTTCTGTTTGTATATAAAAACTATTCCTTTTTGTATATACACCATCAGTACACAAACTTCCATTAGTGTAATGTCTTTACTGAAAAGTATTAAGTAAATAAAATAAATTACTATATAAGAGGGGGGAAATAGTTATATTGAAATAAAACTGTGTGCCCTAGAAATATTCTAGAAAATTGACTTTTAATGAGTACCTTGAAAGAAAATTTTGAGTGTGGGGATCTTTAAAATATTTTCTGTTTCTAAAATTATATTCCTATTCTTATAGATATCGACATATGGAGACACTACTCTCTGAATCTTCTGCTCTTCAGGGAACAGGATCATGATTATTCCTTTTTTACAAGAATGGATGCTAAAATTTTTAATATTTAATTAAAGAGTAATGACCCCCGTGTCTCTAGAGGGACAGAACACCGATCCTAATTTTTGATCCCTCTGTGGAAGAGAACAATGGTGTGGCTTAATACCTCACTGCCCACATCATAGTGCAGAATAGTACAAGACAGGTGCCTTTAAGTATTTCCATCAGTGGCAATTGTAGATTCATATTTCAATCTATTGGTTGTTCCATATTTAACAATACATCCAACATAGAGTAACATTTTCATCTTTTAAAAACATGCCTCTAGAAAAATATAATCTACATTAGAAATAATACACTAAATTATTTTCATGACTAAGTAATGAAACTTCTGTTAAGATTGTGGTGTGGTAATCTGAATACTACCTATTTATTCTAAGATGATATCATTAATATCAGAGACTCAGGAGTTTCTAAACTGTAAGAGGGAGGGAGCATGCATGTATCACATAGCACAATTTTATTGTATTAGTTTAAGGTGCTCTTTGAGTTTATAAAACAATCTGGTCCTTTGTCAATATATTATTTTGAATATATAAAAATTAAATTCACTGTTATCCAATAGTTTTCTTTTTTATTCTTTTTGTGCTAGAAACTACAGCTCAACTTGAAATATTTTATTTTTTAAGTAATTAAAATAAAAAGCAACTCTATGTAAGCCCCCCAAAAAGTGTCTGTACTAAAATTTTCTGATAAGCAAAGATATTACTACCTTTCATTTAAATCCTGAGGCGAAAGAAAAACATTTTCCTAACTTCCTTAATAAGTTGAGATATTGTTTTTCTTACAGTAAGAAAAATATACCACGTATAATTAGAATGAATGTATCTCATGTCTTGCCTAAGGCAGTATGGTTTATGGCTATATTCATGGTATCCAGTTTTATTTAGCATTTGTTGTAGATTTTTTATTTTTAATCACAATTTTATTATCGATAGCTGCATTAAAACAAGAAGTGTGCATATTTGGTTTTATTTCAATGCTCCATTTTTTTCCATTTTAAGTGTGAGATTCATGTGTAATATATTGGAGTTTAATACCTAGTTAGATATGAGAAATGACTGGTGATGATCAGTTTTTCTTTTCTGGCTCTTTTTAAAAACAAAATAACCCCTCAACTTTTTCTTTTACAGTTTACATTTGGCAAATTTAACTGCACTCTTTCAGGAGATGTTAGGGAAATAGGTACCTATTACTAGATAGGGATAGAATTCTATTGATGACATTTATATTGGCTAATTGGCAAATTGCTGTGTTTTTCCTAGGGATGCCATCTGTACAAGGCCACAGTTGTAGATAGAGGAAACCTGTAAAAGTATAGGTTGGATATATGTAAAATAGTTCCTCTAGAGAATTTTTGGGAGTTCTATTACTTTAGTAACTTATCTTATTTTTTATATCTGTAGATTGATTTTATTGTTTTCATTGTTCTCTTCTTTTTGAATAAATCATAGAATAATATGAGCCAAAGCAGAATTAAGCACATGTTTATTTAATAAGGCTTAAATATAAAATTTATTTATTTAGAGTAAATTTATAAGTATGTAAACTTTTGTGACAATTTTGAACCTAAAAGATATTATTATATTAGTGAATATATAAAATAAAGTAAAAAATATGCTTTTATTCCTAAAAGTCTTAGCATATCAGTATACACTATATAAGTTAATAACAACATCAAGAAAACCATCTTATTTCTTAAATAATTTTTATTTTGATCAAAGTGAATTATAAATCTTTCACAGTAATATTTTAGGTACATAGTGACATTGAATCAGGGGCATTCCCACCACTCTGTTGTCCTCCCACCATTCCTGTTCCCAGCATGCATCCATATCCCTCTCCTTTGCCCCCTGGGCTGGTAGTATAATGGTCCTGTCTGTATCTAGATTGTTGTAGATTAGGTATCTATTCTGTTGCTGTTGGCTTTGGATTTGGTGTTTAAGTGTGATCATTTTTTTTTTTTTTTTTTTGGTTTTTGGGCCACACCCTGTGACGCTCAGGGGTTACTCCTGGCTATGTGCTCAGAAGTTGCTCCTGGCTTCTTGGGGGACCATATGGTACGCCGGGGGATCGAACCGCGGTCCGTCCTAGGCTAGCGCAGGCAAGGCAGGCACCTTACCTCCAGCGCCACCGCCCGGCCCCGTGTGATCATTTTTTTATTTTTACTCAATGTTCATATGTCTGTTTGGTCTTGGTACCATCCATTATTTCCTGCTCAATTTATGAGGCAGAACAAGATAATTCAAGTTATGTGGCTCTGTTTGAAGGAAAGAAAAAAAGGTGGGGGGCAAAAATACAACAAACAAAAAACCGGGAGGAGTCCATCTAGAGGTTATAAATATCAATTTAAGAGAAGAGAGGGAAGAAAGGAAGAAAAACATAACAAAAATACAAAAAAAAAAAATGAAACCCAACTGGACAAACCAGAAAACAAAAACAACAGAAAAAACAGCAACAACAACAAAAAATAAAAAAGCACCACAATAATAAAGACAATAACCACAATCTCAAAATAAAAACAAAACAAAACAAAAACCCAAAAATCCCTCCCCCCCAAAAAAAAAATCAAACCAAAACAACATTTATGCTTTTTTTTTTTTGCATAAGCACAGTAAATATTGGGGAGATTAGAAAGGGAATTCATTCACCTAAGAGATACAGGGTTTCTCTGCCCTTGAAGCATACTGTTATGGAATAACTACAGGCTCCATACATGCTCTTTTACTTTTTCCTTGGTCTTTTTGTGGTGTCTGGAAACTTTCTGCTCAGTTGTGGATGATAAAATCAGGCCTTTGTAACTAGAGATTTTGGCATTTGCACAGGTCATAGTTTGGATGGAGTCTTTCTTTATGGTTCTAGAATTTCTGTTCCATCATTGTTGTTTTAATCAGTCTTCTGCAGTTGGTGGTCTTGGTTTTTGCACTGATCCAGTGACAAAGCTTAGGATAGAGCAAGAAGACCATCTTGTGGACAGTTTAAACAATAATGAAGTTAGACTGAGTGAGAGAAAATATTTTCACTCAGCTCACCAGTTAAAGGGATGTTATCTAGGAATACAAAGTACTCATAAAGTTTATATCTTCAAAAATCTAAAAAAATCCTTAAAAACAGGGAGAAGAAATGAATAGAAACCTCTCTGAGGAAGACCAACAGATGGTCAACAGGCACATGAAAAATTACTCATTATCAATTATCTTTAGGAAAATCCAAATCAAGACAACAATGAGGTATCATTTTACACCAGTAAGGATGGCACATATAAAAATTTTGGGAACATTTTGTGTTGTTGGGGATATGGTGTACAGGAACTTTCCTCCACTGCTGGTGGGAATGTGTATGATTCATCTCCAATGAAAAACAGTATAGAAGGTTCTAAGTAAACTCATAATTGACTTCCATATCACATGACAAACCTACTTTTGGTTACCTATCTCCAAGACAGAAAAAAGTTAATCAAAAATGATGACTACACACTACTCTGCATTGAAGCACTCAGTATAATAGCTAAGACTTAAAACCAACCTAGATGTCCAAAACAGACAAGTAGATCATGAAGATATTGAACATATAAACAGTTAATACTACATAGCTGTAAAGGATGATACAATAATGCAATTTGTTGCAACATGGATAGTATTGAAAGGTATTATGATAAGTGAAGTAAGCCAGAATAAGGACAAAGACAAGATTATATCACTTATATGTGATATTTAGAATAACTGTATGAAGAAATGAATGGCTTAAATGGGGGTTGTCAAGAAAACTTTAGGCCCCTGAATACAGTGAGAAGAAAGAAAGAAATTAAATGGAGAAGAAGAATACACATGAAATGACAAGGGACAGGGGCTGAGTGGTCTCGCATGCATTGGCGGTGTTAAGAATTGACAGAACTATGTACCCAAACCATAGTCAAAAGCAATGCAACTCATGAGATCCAAACTTTTAACAAGCAAGCT